>NW_028277551.1:0-300000 GCF_059751315.1 Micrasema longulum
TCTCCGTTCAGCGAGAAACCTGACGCACGTTGAAGAGTGATTTAAACATATATTTGCATTCATACATTCACATGATTAAATTGTTTTTAGTTTTCAACATAAAACACATCAAAACCACAGTAATCTGCGCGACTGAGTCTTTTCTTTTCCATGAAGAACTTTTCAAAGTAAAAAGGCTTGAAGAAAAAAGAAACGCAATAGAACCTAGCTGGTTAAATAAATTAATTTTAATGGATTTTCATTAGACCAAAATAACATTTCTAAAGTCTGTAGCTGAATCACAAATAACAACCGACGTGCTTAAAAACATGCTAAGCATTTGAGCCATCACAATAAACAATAATGAACACTAACAAATAACAACAGGGATGGAGAATACCTTAAATAAGGGAGTATGGAAGTCTAGGTATTTACAGGGCTTATGACCTGTCATTGGCTGGTTTAAGTGGCCACTTTACACACTGTGTAACATTCACCATTTCGCCTATGTTTGAACATCCATATTTCTTCAATTCTTCCGTTTGTTGATTTTATTTTAGGGAAGTTAAAGAGCTGAAACTTTTATTGGTGTGAAGAGATTCATCTGACTGAATTATTTCACATACTAGGCAACAATTTTCAATTTTTAAACTTCTTCTTGGACCTGTTGGTTTTATTACATTTACAGGGCTTATGACCTGTCATTGGCTGGTTTGAGTGGCCACTTTACACACTGTGTAACATTCACCATTTCGCCTAAATGCCTTGTCTTCCATATTCCTTTATTTAAGGTATTCTCCATCCCTGTTGTAATTTGTTAATCATAATGACTCCCGAGGGGGTGAAATCCAGTCTTTTGTCTACGAACATTTGGACAAACTCAAATATTGTAATAATTAATTAAATTTGTTGCAACAAAGAGGAAAAACATTTTTGAGAAGGGAATATGGGAGTCTAGGCATTTACAGGGCTTGTGACCTGTCATTGGCTGGTTTAAGTGGCTACTTTACACACCGTGTAATATTCACCATTTTGCCTATGTTTAAACATCCACATTTCCTCACCTCTTCCATCCGTTGACTTTTGTGAAGTAAAGGAGCTAAAACCCTTATCATATGGGTGAGAAATGCCTAGACTCCCATATTCCCTTCTCAAAAATATTTTCCCTCTTTGTTACAACAAATTTAAATATGAACAACTCCCTAGGGAGAAAATCCATCCAGTCTGCAAGCATTTGGACATACTCAAAACATTGTTGAATAATGAACATGCTTAAGTTACCGCAGTCATAAGTCAACGCGTGTGTTATCTCTAAGTCAACGCTCGTGTCTGTTTTTTTCGTTTTCCTCGTAAATAAATACAGTTCATTGCCGAAAAATCGGCGTTTACTATGAAAAATAATACAATATATTGCATTTGCAAAATAGTGAGGAGTATCTTGTACAAAAAAAGTGAAAATTAAATTACAATTACTGTGGCGACTGCTTTTCTTGACTTTTTACTCTACAGGGCACGACTATGTATTAATATGTCAATGCATGTAAGGTTTTGCCGCCACCAATATTTGTGTACTTTTGAGGGTTTCGCTTTCAAAAACTATAAACATTACAGAATATCAAAAACTATGACTGAATAGCCCATTTTATCGACTATTGAAAATGGTTTATCGCTAGCGGAGGGGGGGTTGCGAGGTGACGTCACAGAGCTTCGCGTGGGGGTCTAAATTCGGGCTTGTGTGTTCAGCAATTTGTCGATTGCATTGTCCAAAATGCACGATTTTGTATTTACATTTTGATTACCGTAAAACGGGGTTAAATTGCATCACTTTTTAATAACTTTTCAGCTATAATGATTTTTTTCATCGAGGAGATGAGTAGTGTTTTTGACAATAAATGTCATGGTTATATAATATATTTCCTTTACTTTTTTGTGGTTATAAGTATATTTTGTAGTTTCATATACAAGCTATAATTTTTTGAAAAATGATGCAAAGTAAGCCCTAGGGCGGGGTGACATTGCATCACTTTTTTTTTCCTTCAGTATCTTAATAGATTCCACATGGACATGGAAATATTAATATTAATATTTTTTGGTAAATTTAGTAAGAAATACTGGTATTATCAAATACATGACAAAATTCAACATACGAATTCACTTTACTCACCTTAGAATGATACACACTGTTGAAGATGTGATAAGAATTACCTATAGAAATTATTCATAAAAACTGCACAACCAACCCAAACCGCTAATCGCTCAGTACTAAAGTACCATATTGAATGGAAAATAACCTTAGGTAAGAGTGAAAAGTGACATCCATTGAATATTTGGAGAAACAATGAGTTATTGTTAGTAGCAATGACAACAGGTGTCTCTAAAAACTTTTTTTTTTTGATGCAATGTTACCCTTGATGGTGCAATTTAACCCCGTTTTACGGTATGTAATTTAAACATATATTTACAAAAAAACTTGCGTTTCTTACAAAAACTGTGAGAAACAGTGGTATAATATATTGAAGGTGAAAAAAATATTTGGCATATTTTTTGTTTTGTACGCAATTTTGTGAAAAGGACCATAATTATATTGTTGTGGTTTTTGTAACAATCAATATAGTGTAAAGTTTCCGCAAACCAAGTTTTGTAAAATTTCCATTGAAAATAAACGTAAAAATGGCATTTTTCAAAAAAAAATATAAAAGCGCCATTTATTTTATTTATTTTACAGAATTAAACAGCCGACAATGATATAATTACATAAAAAAGATACGATTCAAAGACAGACCAGCGAAGTTTCTAAATAACAATCATACATATTAAATTGTGGTGCAACAAAAGGGTGTGTTTATGTGTATTTGTATGAGAGTAAGTGTAGAGGTGTGTTTGTGTGAAATTAAGTGTTCACGTGTGTGTAAGTGTGAGCATAATTAGTCAATAGTTATTTTCATATTTTCGTCAAGAATCACCTTAATACATAAAATTACTTATGTTAATCTAAAATTAGGTTAAGTGGCATTAAAGCATTGATATTTGGTAAGTTTAGTTTTTAAAGCATTAATATTTGGTAAGATTAGGTGCAAAAGCATACATATTTGATAAAATTAGGTTACAAACAGGGTCACTTACTGAAAAGGGACGGAAATATACGTCTTTGCAAATTGATGGAGCATATTATTCTCCCGTCCCTTGTAAGCAAGTGTCTGGTTCTTTACTTCTGAACTGAACATTTGATAGATTCGGCTCTAGTAAGTAAGCATTTTTTTTAAATAGGTTAGACAAAATAATGAATAAAATTGGCAAAATAAGGTCAATCACATCCAAAGATTCAAAATATTTAAAGGAAAATTCAATACTGTATTTTATACACAAAACGTTAGGTTAATAAAGGTTTTGATTGGTGAAATAAAGTTGGACATTAGAAAAAAAATAAAATATTATAGTTGATATATTTATTACAACACAGATGGAGAATATTTAACACGTTCGCGGTTAGCGTTTCCATATCAGTAGCTCAATCACAAATAATTGTCGACGTGCTAATAAGCGGCGTGATAACAATTTCTCACCTTGGTTGTTAATCGTATTCGCGATCACAATGGAACATCCGTGAACACCTAATATCAAATATAAAAGTGTTTACGTTTCGCGACGTATAATCCTGCTGCGCAATCACATATTTGAATTTCACCGGTGTAAATATGGAAAATATTCCAAAATTGCTATTTATTATTTATCATGCTATTTATCGCATTTCGCCGGCGGTTGGCAAGCCAAATATCGAGAAAAACAATCGCCATAGTAATTGTAATTTAATTTCCACTTTTTTGTATTAGATACTCCTTATTATTTTGAAAACGCAATATATTGTATTATTTTTTATAGTAAACGCCGATTTTTCGCTAGTGAACTGTATTTATTTACGAGGAAAACAAAAAACAAACCGACACGAGCGTTGACTTAGAGATTACGCACGCGTTGACTTATGACTGCGATTTTTTATTTATTTACAATTTTAAAAAACCCGTTAGGGTTACATTAGAAATTTAATATTGTCTAGTCATTTTATGTCTCGTCTAGTCTAGTTAGTTCAGTCATCATGTGCTTTTTCAGATTGATTTTAAATTTGTCTCCATTAAAAGTTTTCAAGTAGTAAGGTAGGTCGTTGTAGTGTTTAAGTCCATTATGTAGTATTTTTGACTGTCCTGTGTTTGTCTTTGCTTTTTCAATATGATAGTGTTTTTGTTGTCTGGTGTTATATTTATGTATGTCAGCATTTTTGACTAATATTATGTCGTCGTCTTGTATGTTTCCCAGTGTTATTTTGTGCACAATTTTTAAGGTCTCAATTTTAGTCAAGTAGTTTATGTCAAACTGGTGTGTTTTTTTGTACAGTTCAGTCGTAGAGGTCAGGTAGGGTAGGTTGTATGTTAGTTTAAGAATTTTATTTTGTTGTCTTTGTATTCTTGTTATGTCTGTCTTGTTACCAGTTCCCCAGAAGGCGATCATGTAACTCAATTTAATTTAATAACTTAAGCATGTTCATTATTGTTCATTGTGATCGCTCAAATGCTCTGCATGTTTTTAAGCACCTCCATAGTTATTTGTGATTGAGCTACTGAAATTCAAAAAGCCGGACTTGCTGCTGAAAAACCTAGAATTTTGGATCCGAAGGCCGGACACTAAAAATTTTCTACTACTACCATCACGCCATTTCCCCGTATGGGTAGTCAGAGAGAATGGACTGCCACACACGTCTATCCTGGCATACTGATTTGACTACTTGTAATTTCAATTTTTGTGAAGCGAAAGAGCGGAATGATCTCCATCTTTGTTGTAATTTCGTCGCTTCAGTTTGTTTTTATCCAACAGACAAAAACACAAATCTGTTTTTTTTTCTTTTACGAAACAGGCATAAATAATGTCTACAAATTGAGAAAAAATTAGTTTAAAAAACTCTTAAGTAATTTTTTTTTTTTTTTCATTTGAATTTAATAAATCAAGGCTTTCTCAGAACTCCTATGCTCTAAACGCAATTTTATTAAAAATGGTCTGTTGGACAAAAAAAAACTAAAGCGACGATTTGTCAATTTTAATAACTCCCAAGGGGGTGAAATCAAGACCATGGCTACAAAAATTTGGACAAACTCAAAATGTTGTTATAGACTGTATTTTAGTATAGTGGAATGTGTCAAAATCAAATCACCTGTGAACAGAAGCCTAGGTATATGAAAAAGAGATGTTTACATGATAATTTACAGTTAAAATGTGTGCTTTGTTATAAATAATTTATACACATAAATTAGTCGAAAAATGTAATTTATTTTTTTTGCAACCGAGAGGTAAAACATTTTTGAGAAGGGAATATGGGACTCTAGGCATTTACAGGACTTATGACCTGTCATTGGGTGGTTTTTTTTTTACACCCTGTGTAACATTCACCATTCTGTCCATGTTTAAACATCTATTTTCCTCAACGCTTCCATCTGTTGACTTTTGTGAAGTAAAGGAGCTGAAACCTTTATTATGTGGGTGAGATTCATCCGGATGAACCATCTTCCTTCTCGAAAATGTTTTTTCCTCTCTGTTGCAACAAATTTTAAATATGAACAACTCCCTAGGGAGGAAATCCAGCCAGTCTGCAAGCATTTGGACATACTCACACATTGTTGAATGAACTGCCTGGTAAAAGAAGAAGAATAAAAATTGGCAAATTGTTTTCAGGCGTTGCCTAGTAGATGATTTGGTTCAGCCGGATGAATCTCACTCACATAATAAAGGTTTCAGCTCTTTTACTTCACGAAAGTCAACAGATGGAAGCGTTGAGGAAATGTGGATGTTTAAACATGGGCAGAATGGTGAATATTACACAGTGTGTAAAGTCGCCACTCAAACCAGCCAATGACAGGTCATAGGCCCTGTAAATGCCTAGACTCCCATATTTTCCTCTCAGAAATGTTTTCCTTCTCTGTTGCAACAAATTTAAATGTGAGCAACTCCCTAGGGAGGAAATCCAGCCAGTCTGCAAGCATTTGGACTTACTCAAGCATTGTTGAAAAATGTAATAATTACAGAACGTTGAAAAACATTTATGTAGATGGTGGGAGGACTTATGAATATAACATGTAAAAACAAAAGGATTGACTGTCTATAGATTTGACTATTTGTAGTCGTAAAAAACTGCAGACATAATCGTTTAAAACGCGAGTATCTCTAAAGCTAGGGTTTCCTAGGACAGCGGTGCCCGTATCTTAACGGCCGTAGTGAACGGTGATGCGGTGGACAGCCGTCGTAACGTCGACTAGAGAGGGGTTTCCTAGAGAAACGGTGTTAAATGGTGTTGATAACACCGTTTTCCTAGGAAACCACTATCTGGGCACCGTTACGACGGCTGTCCACCGCATCACCGTTCACTACGGCCGTTAAGATACGGGCCCCGCTGTCCTAGGAAACCCTAGCTTTACGATCTGTAAATTCATAACTACCTAAAGACACCTTACCGCGCCACCTACCTGAAGATCGATTGATAGATGACTAGGTTGCGGTTTCAAACTGTTGCAAACGCTCTGAACTCCACAACAAAATGTCAACAAATACTCACCTTATACTGGGGTTCGACTCATTATTGTTTGACTTCTCGTGGACAGGCTCTATGGGATGCTATTTTTTTTATTTAATAGCATAATTATACATTTTTACAATTTCAAAAAAAAATCACTTGTTATATTTTTACTAAAACTAAAATCCCACCAAGCCACTTTTTGTAGCTTGTTGGTGAAGATTATATTTATACTGACTTAATAATATTATTAACATTTTTAAAAACAATGAATAACATATAAAAATTAACAGCCGGAAAGATCAGAATAAACATGTTTATGCAAATAATAATATATAAATTTATTTTTTAAATACAAGAAAATATATGAAAAATTAAAATATTTACACCTAAGCTACTATTCATATATAAACTCTTGATCGAGTAGCCACTTTCTTTTTTTGCTCTTGTTACAATGTGAGTTAAATTTAAGTTCTTTTGGTAATAAATTATAAACTATGGAATAGTCAAACTCATAGACAATATGGTATTTTAATGTGTTTTTAAATTTATTATATTTTTTAATGATGATAATTGTATTTATATGTTTTCGTGCGATAAAATCGTCGGATAAATTTTCTAGAAAAGTTTGAAGTATCCATATTTTGAATTACCCTGAAACAATATGATTCGCGCTCTGCAGGACAAACGGCACGTATTACGTTTTGGCGACAAACTTGTACGCAATGTCTATTAGAGGCGAAGCCGGCAGTCAAAATGACTTGACGCCAACTACGGGCCGCCGTTGCCATATATATTATATTTTTAACGTTATTCCCGACTAGTGAAAATACCCTATTGCGCGGCGCAAGGATCCAAATTTTACAAATAACGTATCAGTGGTCTCGTGGCGTTACACAATCACATGCACATGTGGAGATAATCAGTACCAGATTGCCGAGAAAAAAGGTATTGTCACCCACGGTGAGGTTTGCTACATTTTGATCAGAGTTCAGTGAGTAAATTTAAATTATAACATGGCAACATTTATAGTAAATGTGGCGCAATAAACACCTGTAGACGTGAAACCGTCTACAGACCTAATCATTTGCAGAATTGGCGATCTGTAGATGTACAGTATTGTGCGAATGAATGGAATAAGAGTAATTTTTGTCATTTTGTACGTAAAGCAACACTCATATGTCAATTTGACAGTTCATTTATCATTTGGGAGCTCATATCGGTGTTTGTTAGTATATTATCTGTTGTTTTTTTACATTTTCTCAATAAAGGACTAATTTAATAAATTGATTGCATACTTAACTTCAATATCAATACATAGATGGTGCTCCAACACGCTAGTGAATGGTTTCTCATTTAATAAGATATATACAAGAATCAAAATGGTACCTGTGTCGATATTCGCTAATAAGCGGAATGGGGAATGTTGTAAAAACGTAAAGTGGCCACTCAACCCAGCCAATGACAGGTCATAAGCACTGTAAACGCTCGAATATCGATAATCCTGAATTTGAAAAAAAATTCTACCTCATCTCTGTAGGAATATTGATAAAAAAATTGCTTGCACATTAAAAACTGTTTTTCAGTTGGTTTAAATCACGGATGTCACGCCGAGGAAAAAGGAAAAGTTTATAACCTTAAGTGAACATACATCAATGACTCAGAAGGAGATTGCGAATGAATGTTTTGTGAGTCAGGGAGCAGCAGCAAGATTATTAAGCAGAAAAGAGAAACGGGGTCAGTTGAAGCAAAGAGAATTGGGAAATGTGGAAGAAACCGGAAAACTAGTGTCTGAGATGAAATATCTTTAATCAGAAATAGTAACTTAAACCACAGTAAAACAAGTTGCGAACTTTGACGAGATTTGGCGGACACTGGGGTGATGATACATGACTCAACAGTACGATGAAAACTCATTGAATCTGGAAGAAAAACAATTCGACCATAGAAGAAACAACTTCTGACGGCGCGTATGATGAAGCAAAGGCTCATTTGGGCTAGAAAATATACCAAATGGACTGTAGAAGACTGGAGGAAGGTGCTGTTTTAAGATGATACCCACTTTCTCGTGCAGGGATATCGCACAACATTTGTTAGAAAATGTGGTGATGAAAAACTTACTGTGGCTCATATTGACCAAACGGTGAAATATCCTGTGAAGAAGATGTTGTGGGGCTGCTTTTCGTATTTGAGGACCGTATTTTTGATACCAATAGAAGGAGCGATGAATAGCCTAATGTATAAAGCTCTATTCGAGCAGCACTTGAGTACAGAACTGAGCAAGTGCTGTCCTAATGGTGGGGCTACAGCAGGCTACAGAAATATACTTTAACAGGACTCAGCTCCTTGTCACGTATCGAAATTTATGCTTAAGTATTCTAGTGATAAAAATATTACTCTTTTAGACTGGCCTGGAAATTCGCCTGACCTTAACCCCATAGAAAATTTGTGGGCGATTTGTAAATCTAGGATACAAAAATTGGACTGCACCACTAAGATAAAGATGATAGAAGCTGTTATTCAGTAGCTCAATCACAAATAACTATCGACGTGCTTAAAAACATGCTAAGCATTTGAGCGATCACGATGAACAATAATGAATATGCTTAACTTAACGCAGTCATATGTTAACGCGTGTGTAATCTCTAAGTCAACGCTCGTGTCGGTTTGTTTTTTGTTTTCCTCGTAAATAAATAAAGTTCACTGGCGAAAAATCGGCGTTTACTATAAAAAAAATAATCAAATATACTGCATTTGTAAAATAGTAAGGAGTATCTAATACAAAAAAGTGAAAATTAAATTACAATTACCATGGTGACTGTTTTTCTCGACATTTGGCTTGTCAACCGCCAGCTAAATGCAATAAATAGCATGATAAATAATAAATAATATATTTTTCATATTTATACCGGTGTAATTCAAATATGTGATTGCGCAGCAGGATTATACGTCGCGAAACGTAAATATTTTGTCATTTAATATTAGGTGTTCACGGGTTGTGCATTGTGATCGTGAATACGATAAACAACCACGGTGAGAAATAGTTATCACGTCGCTTATTAGCACGTCAATAGTTATTTGAGATCGAGCTACAGATGTGGTTTCGAGATGACAGAATAAAATAAAATTGCCGAAGTTTAATTGATTCCATGCCAAAACGTGTTCAGGCTGTTATAAAAGCAAAAAGAGGACGTACATCCTATTATAATAAAATATTTTATGATTGTACGTCACCTGTAACTCAAAATATTAATATTTTTTTATTTTTTATTTAAATCTTAAAATAGGGCACACATATCATACATATTGTTATGTGTGTTCTAATAATAACATTGCAAATATATTTAATTTATAAATTGTTTATCACATTTGTCTTGACCATTATTTTAAATTTTGATGTTTTTTTCTTCATAAATATTTTTTTCCATTTCGTAATACTTTTTAATTGCTTTAAATAAAATTGAATTTTGTGACTTTGCCTTTTTCCTAAATGGAAGTCTAATTTAGTTCTTTTCTCTAGTATTGTGATCGTGTTCATGCTGGTTCCGATCAATTTTTTTCCAAAATTCTGTTTTTTTATTAGAGTTTATAATTTTATGAACAAATATCATTGTATTGTAAAATATTCTTTGTTTATATGTTAATAATTTCATTTCATTTACCATCGACTTTACCCTCGTATATCTGTTTTTTTTCAAAATGATTCTAAAGGCTTTATTTTGTAATACAGTTAGTTTATCTATGTTTTCTTTGTTTGATAAAAATAAAATGCTACTACAGTAGTTAACGTGTGGTTCAATAATTGCATTGTAAAACGTATTTTAAGATAACAAGGAATTTTATTACATTATTTCGCACAATACTGTAACTATCTATCTGTAGATCAGAACACTTAATAAATACTATCTAAAGATGTCACTATCTTTGGTTGTGACTGTCCATAAATGTAACTGTCTGTAGACACTACAATCAATAGACTACCTGTAAGCGTGACCATCTGTAATTGTACCAATCTGAATACAATACCATCTACTATCTGTTGACATGACAGTCTATATAAGTGACCAATCTTATTAAACATTTATGCATAATAACATAATCCCCCGGTCTTGATTCCTAATTGTCATGTCATGAATGACCCGTAATACAATTGATAAATGTTGTAATTACTAATTGAAAGTCAAGAGGCAAAGCCTATTGTGGAAGCAAGACAGCAGATGATATGGCGCTAGCAATGTTATGACGAAAAGCGAGATGCAAATATTATGATTAGTTTTAGTGAACATGAGCATTTTAAGCAGTGATCTCTTAGCGGCGGTGGGTTGATGATTTTTCTGGAATCTTCCGCAAACAAATTAAAGATTAATATTACGTATCTTTTTTGGGTAATACCGTGTATGTTGGATTTGATCCGACGTTTCGGCTACCATTGCAGGAGCCATCTTCAGGGAAAACTGTGTGTTTCATAAAGAAATGTATGTGTTTATGTACTAGTAATTTGTACCGTGTCACAGTCAGCAGTAGGCACATTTCTAGTTTTGTAGGAAAGAATAATTATGTTTATGTACTAGTAATTTGTACTGTGTCGCAGCCGGCAGTAGGCACATATCTATTCGTTTTTGTCATATGTAGTGCTGGGAACCATGTATTGAATTGACGAACACAAAAGAGCGTGTAAACTTGGGCATCCAGACAAATCCGCAATAGCGGAACACTTTATAGACACAGGACATTTTTTCGCCTTTGAACCAAAAATTCTACATAAACCTAGTAATTATAGTGCACGAATAATAAAAGAGGCAATTGAAATACACAGACATCCAGATAATATAAACAATGACGACGGGCTTAAATTAAATTCAACATGGTTCCCAGCACTACATATGACAAAAACGAATAGATATGTGCCTACTGCCGGCTGCGACACAGTACAAATTACTAGTACATAAACATAATTATTCTTTCCTACAAAACTAGAAATGTGCATACTGCTGACTGTGACACGGTACAAATTACTAGTACATAAACACATACATTTCTCTATAAAACACACAGTTTTCCCTGAAGATGGCTCCTGCAATGGTAGCCGAAACGTCGGATCAAATCCAGCATACACGGTATTACCCAAAAAAGATACATAATATTGATAACAGTGACCGTGAAAACCTTCGCACCTATTTAAATTAAAGATTAACTTTCGAACTTTTGACGTTGCGAGGAATCTATTGCCAGCAACGTCTGAAATATGTTTTTTGCGCCAACATTTTTTTCCTAATTTTTTTAATGGATCTAGTCAAAGATTGAATAGGTAAATTTAAATCCCTTATTAAAAATCTGGACTCGGCCAAAGACACACATTTTTCATAGCTCCAAAACAGTTCAATGCATTTTATAAGGACAATATTATAGAGATTAATTTTTGAATTAGTCTCGATTGCAATTATGGATAAAAAAAAGCCAATATAAAAAGCTTCTTTTTAAATGAATAGCATTTAATTTATATTATGTACCTTTTTTGGGTGATACCGTGTATGTTGGATTTGATCCGACGTTTCGGCTACCATTGCAGGAGCCATCTTCAGGGAAAACTATGTGTTTTATAGAGAAATGTATGTGTTTAAGTACTAGTAATTTGTACCGTGTCACAGTCAGCAGTAGGCACATTTCTTGTTTTGTAGGAAAGAATAATTATGTTTATGTACTAGTAATTTGTACTGTGTCGCAGCCGGCAGTAGGCACATTTCTATTCGTTTTTGTCATATGTAGTGCTGGGAACCATGTTGAATTTAATTTAAGCCCGTCGTCTTTGTTTATATTATTTGGATGTCTGTGTATTTCAATTGCCTCTTTTATTATTCGTGCACTATAATTACTAGGTTTATGTAGAATTTTTGGTTCAAAGGCGAAAAAATGTCCTGTGTCTATAAAGTGTTCCGCTATTGCGGATTTGTCTGGATGTCCAAGTTTACACGCTCTTTTGTGTTCGTCAATTCTCATCTTTGCTGTGCGCCCTGTTTGTCCAGTATACACTTTTTCACATCCTTGGCAACTTAGTTTGTACACGGCTTCAGTTTCCAGAGGATTTTTATCTTTTGGTTTTACTAAATGGTCTTTTATTTTTCCCACAGTCCCAAACGTTGTTGCAATATTTTGTTTCTTCAGCACTTTGGCTATCCTGTCAGTTACATTCTGTACATATGGTAGGTATGCAGTCCCTCTGGTAATATCTTCTTCCTTGTTCTTCTTTGTCCCTTGCGATTTAATAATGTGAAAAAGTGTATATTGGACAAACAGGGCGCACAGCAAAGATGAGAATTGACGAACACAAAAGAGCGTGTAAACTTGGACATCCAGACAAATCCGCAATAGCGGAACACTTTATAGACACAGGACATTTTTTCGCCTTTGAACCAAAAATTCTACATAAACCTAGTAATTATAGTGCACGAATAATAAAAGAGGCAATTGAAATACACAGACATCCAAATAATATAAACAAAGACGACGGGCTTAAATTAAATTCAACATGGTTCCCAGCACTACATATGACAAAAACGAATAGAAATGTGCCTACTGCCGGCTGCGACACAGTACAAATTACTAGTACATAAACATAATTATTCTTTCCTACAAAACAAGAAATGTGCCTACTGCTGACTGTGACACGGTACAAATTACTAGTACTTAAACACATACATTTCTCTATAAAACACATAGTTTTCCCTGAAGATGGCTCCTGCAATGGTAGCCGAAACGTCGGATCAAATCCAACATACACGGTATCACCCAAAAAAGGTACATAATATTGATAACAGTGACCGTGAAAACCTTCGCACCTATTTAGCATTTAATATACCCATTTTTATTGACAAAAAAATTATGTCCCAATATTAGCACTTATTTTGTATTTTTTATATCTATCGTATTCTTCCAGTAGCCTTTATTAAAATTTAAAATAAAATATTAACCCACACACAGGCCATGCCTTTGTGGGTTTTTTTTGTGTTTATGTAATAGTTTTTTTGTATTTGTTGTTTATGTATACCTATTGTAAGATGCAAAGAAAAATACATAATTAATAAAAAAATATATTAAAAAAAGTTGATAAATATTATTAGTGACTTAAAAGTAAATGCTAAAAAAAATAATTAATTAAATAAAAAAATATGAATGTACAGAGGAATCCACATTAAAATCGCAGATGTTATCAATCAGTTATTTTTATCATAATCGGACGGTTCCGGAACCATTGGCGGCCTCCGTGGTGTAGTGGTCAAGACGCTTGACTCACAGACGGAAGGTTCCGGGTTCGATTCCCGGTGAGAACACAAAAATTAAAATGTGATTTTTCTCAAGCCTGGGTGTTCTGTGATGTAATTCACCGCTGTAATTGGGCCTCCTGGCCTGTTGTGGTGCAAAAATAAAATAAAAATAAAAAAAATAAAAAAATATATATATACAGGTGTCCTTTAAATCCTGTCACATCCGATACCACGATGATTAGTATGGGGAAGAAGACATATTAGCATATTAAAAAAAATATTCAAAGAAAATTAAAAAAAAAAAAATATTAAAAATAACAAATGGTTGCTTACTTCTGCAGGGGAGAAGCTAGGGGGGCACGGCCGCACGGTTAACGGTGTGTCAGACTCCCCCCTCCCCCCTCCTCTAAGTCCTAAGTTAGCAACCATTTGTTTTTTTTAATAATTTATTTTTTTAAATTTTATTCATTCTAAAAAAATATTTTAATGTGCCAATATGTCTTCTTGCTTATACTGATCATCGTGGTTTCGGATGTGACAGGGTTTAAAGAACACCCTGTATATATATATATACAAGGTGGCGCAATAGTTGAACGTAGTTATGCAGAAAGCAGCTAGTCCACAATTTATAAAAATGTGATATTGATGTTACCGGGTGCAGTAAGGTCAATTCTATGTTCGGCTAAAAACAGCCAGACCGCTTTCATACAAACAAATGTATTGATCTTCTTCTGAAAATGGTGTCGATCACAAAAACGGCATTTTTCAATTAGCAGAAAACACCCACAGCACTAGAAAAATTAAAACTGTAATTAGATTCTTGTTTGTAATATAAAAAAAACTAATGTATTCATTGTTTATCATTTATTAACTCTTAAAAGACTGTGGTAAATAATCCCTTTGCGCGCGGTGATGTAACATCGTGTTACCACTAGTAAAAGACGGAATATTCTTAAGTTCAGACATTTGAAAAAAATGGAAAACATGGAGACTACTGTTTAATAACTCTTTTTCCATAATTTATGGGAATAAACATATAATTTAATCCTGTTATAACAAAATAAATTGAAAATCACAAATACGCCGCTCATGTTACGCGCGTGCGTCCCCCATCATTGTCATTAACCGACTGAAGACTAAATCTGTTTTAGATGACACCCACCGCAGAACAGCGTCTCAGTCTTCCTAGTTATGACTTCTATCTTCGTGCTCTGTCTTGTATAAGGTACCTGTATATATGTGTTGCTGAATTAGCGGACATTAATGCTTCGCGTAGCAAGGTTAAATATTTTTTGTATTTACATATAGCATAGTGATATAAATTTTACTTTCCAAATCGGGTGTGAAAACGCCCATTTGAAGATGACAAAAAATACGAATTCATCATTTTAAAAAATAAGAGAGATATATCAAATCTTGTGTCCTATGTCGACTAGTGTGACATCACAGCCACACAAGAGTTAAAGTCAAAAACATTTAATCTGTTGTGTAGATTTGATTATTCACACTTTCCACAAAAGCGCTATTATTTAAGTTTCACTTTTCTATGGCCGGCTGTTTTCTGCATAACTACGTTCAGTTGTAATCCGATGTTCTTTGGCTGTATTTTTTTGTATGAATGAAAAATTGAGGTTCTGATTTAGGATTGCTTTAATTTGATACCTTAACTTTTTTTCCATTAGGTCGAGAAAATGATATCGGCCAAGTGGCCGCCGCCAGAGTTAATGACCACACGGGCCCGATTAGTGGCATTTTCCATCACTCTTTCCAGAACTTCTGGTGATAGGTTCTCGCAGTCTTTACGGATGTTCTTTTTGAGAGCTTCGGAGTCTGAAGCTTGTTGACATAGACTCGCGACTTCGAGAAACCCCACAGAAAGAAGTCTGGAACGGTCAAATCAGGCGATCTTGCCGGCCAGTGCAAATCACCAAGACGAGAGATCAGGCGACCCGGAATTACAGCCCTGAGAATATTGGTTGTGGCTCGTGCAGATGGGCCGTTGTTCCATCCTATTGGAGCCACATGTTTTCCAATCCCAACTCATTCAATCAAGCTAGGAGAAAGTCTTTGAGCATGGCTCTGACTCTGTAGCGTTTGCCGTCCACAGTAGTCCACAACTACACTGGCTCAGTATCAGGCATAGAAGAAACATTCACATTCTATCACTTCTTCACAATATTTTAAATAATCCCACTTCGCCTGTTTATCTGAGAGAGCTCATCCAACCTCTTTCACAACACGGACTATCTCTTCGTTCTAGTAACGAGAGAACCCTTTTAATACCCTGTCATCGCTCTAATTTTTTTGCCTCCTCTTTCACAGTAGTAGCCGCTCGATTGTGGAATAATCTACCCACTAATGTTAGAGACGCCCCTTTTTTATTTACATTTAAGTCAAGATTGAAATGTCACTATCTAAATATTTAAATTGTTCCTTTATCCTTCTTCTTTCTTTCCCATCCCCTCTCCTCTCTTCATAGTAAAGTGTTATTTTTTTTATATTATTTATTTTTGTTAATCTTTGCTTTTAATTTTTGTATGAAATTGTAAGATTCAATATGTCCATGTATTTATAATTTTCTCAAACTGAACGGTTTGGGTAGGTAGGAAGAAATTGCCTTAAGGCAATATGCCCGCCCTTATATGTATATTTATTGTATATATATATAAAGTGTCAAATAAATAAATAAATAAATAGTCGTTTGGCTTACGGCGTTTTCGAAAAAATAAGGCCCAATGACGCCCCCAGCATAAACACCACATCATGCAGTAACTTTGAGCGGGTTTTTTGCAATCTAAAAATAAACTAACCCTTAATTTGTCGAACACACATTCCTACCACAAACCCGGACCCCTTTCGCTACCCATCTGTTTCCCATGTCCGCGTCCGGTTCGTATCACTTCGTTGGTCAAATACGTTTTTTATCTCATTTTTTTTGTAGGGGAGGAGTAGGGGTTTATGGAAGGGATGCTAGTGCGAGAAATCAAAGATTACTCTTTTTTCAAATTATAAAAAAAAAAAATGCATACAAAAATTAGTTTACACCATGAGGAATGTTCCTCTGAAGTTCGCGGTCCGGCCCGAAGCGCCGTGTAGATCATAATTATGCAACCCTTGCTTGCACTGGTATATAACATTTTGATCAGTCTCCCACCAGTCTGACGATGTTCGTCATGACGAAACCCGGTCACTGGTAAAAATTATATACAAACTAAAATAAAACTACTCGTATATACGCGTTTTTATTATTATAATTCGTAAGTTTATATGTTTATTTTTTTAAATATTTAACATGACAAGAGAAGCAAGGCGGTAAAATTACCCCAGTATTTTACCAGATTTTGGTCAAATACGGTATTTTACGGTATCTCACGGCATTTTACGGTAATTTTCGGTAAAAACTAGTATAACTTACTTAATTTTTCTTTTTCGAAAATATAACAAATACGAGTAGCTTTGTTTTAAAATACGTTACATGATAGTGAAAACCAGGTTTAGATCCATCGGGTGGTTGTCGAGATTTGTTATGAGTATGGGACGTTCAAAGTCATTCAGTGTGTACATTTTTTTGATAAAAAAGGTTTTAATGTTTTGAAAGAATAATACCGCTTTTCCGCTATTTTGATCAAATGTTTATCTTGGAAGGTATTGGTCCGAAGAATAAAAAAATACTGCGATTTTTAAGTAAATTTTATTTTCTCAGACTTTCGTACATTTTTTTCCATAAAATCTATAGAGACGTAATGAGGAATTCCAGCCCAACCCGGAATTAATTAATACACGTAAATATTTAAAAATTTTGGAGTAGGATGAAATATCTCAAAAACGCACGTAAAAATAAATAAAAAATGTTAAAAATAGTATTCATTTTAAAATCGTAATTAATGACGTCACTCCTTATATGTACGTGTAGTATTTCCGGTTTCCGCTTTAAAGCCCCCGCACCTTGTAAGGAACGTTTTGACCATAGAAAAAAAAGAGTATAATAAAAATTATACTTTTTTTAACCAGAGATTATGTCAACTTTCTAGGTTTTTCTAAATTGAAATGTTTGTTAAAAAAAACCATAACATAGAAATGAGCAAATTACAATTAACTAAAAAAAGTAATCAAAGCAATTTTCTATAGATTCTTGTCAGTTTTGTTATTGGCTGGAGAAATACAACTTACCGCGGTCAGTGAAAGTAAGAACGCCAACCGTTTCATGACGTCACTACTGAAAAGTGACACGCTGATTACAGTCATTTGGCGCGGTATTTGAGAAATGTAACTTTAAAAAATCATATCTTTGTAAATAACGCACAAAAAAAATAAAAATAAATATTTTTGCTCAGTTAAATAGTACGCTAATAGAAAAAAAAAATAGAAAAGAGTGGAATTCCTCATATACGCTGATAAAACTTATTTTTTATCAAAATGACGCCATGAGCGGTGGTCGTTCAAGGTCAACTTAAGGTTTTACTAAGAGCCCTATGTCCACAGATCCTGTTAAGTTTCAAAACATTATAACCTTTTTTATAAAAAAAGTGAAAAAAGTACATACCGAACGATCTTGAACATCCGATACTTATAATAAATCTCGACAACCACCCGATGGATCTAAACCTGGTTTTCACTGTCATGTAACGTGTCCTAAAACAAAGTTACCTACTCGTATTTGTTATATCTTCGAAAAATAAAAATTAGTACATCATATTTGTTTCTTACCAAAAATTACCGTAAAATGCATTCTTTCCATGACCATGTTTCAAACACAAATGGTGGAAACTATTAAATTCATTTCCGTTTAAGCATTTATATGAATTTAAGTTAATTTAGATTCTCCTCCCAATGTGCTGTCATTGTCTGTGAGTGGCTGGTGTGAGTAAGCTAAGATTTCACTACGAAAAATGCTCCGTACAATAGCAAACGATGGCAAAGCGGTTGTAAGCTGCACGCCCAAAGCGAAATGCGTTCGTCCTTACTTATGGTTTTGTCGATCAGATCTAAAAAGACGCCGACCACATCGCCTACGACCCACTGCTTGCCGAAGGATTCCACACTCCCACAATACACCTTCTCTTCCTGAGTCGATCAAACAGAAAATAACACAGCTGAATAAAGTGACAATTGTGGTATTAATATGTTGAGTTGGGTCGTCCTTGTTTGGTCATATGGTCTATTTGCTGATAGAACCTTCTAATTGACAAAAATTGAAAAAACAAATTAAAAATTCAGTCATATGCATTGACAAATCGTCTCATTGAGGAAACAAGGTTCTATGTAGATTCATAATTTTTTTGAGACATGAAAGTTTGAAATGAAGACATTATTTTATCTAATATTTTTTAGTATTATTGTTTTAATAAAGTTAATAATAATTAAGGATTGATTTCGTTTTTCTTTAAAAAATATATATTTGCCTTATGGTTTACCCAAATATTTAATTTTTGGGCCATTTTCAACAAGTTGTAAATAACTCACTATTAGAAAATGGAAATAAAGTTGGAGTAGAGTGGGAATCGAACCACGGACCATTGGTCCGTGAGTCCGAGACACTAGCCACAGGACCACAACCCGATTTTTATTTGATGCAGATTGAACCGATATTTAAATATAAATACCATAAAAACGAATTTGTGAACAAAGTTGGTGAACAAATTTCGTGATAGATGTGTTTCTCTGTATATTAAGGGGAAATCCATAGAATTAAGAAGAGTCCAGAACCCGCGTACGCGCATCAAATAGAAGGCGACTAAACTACTCTTATAGGAGTAGTTTTACCTTTTGACACATTAGTTTCTTTATAGACGTCGCTCAGTACGCAACTCACGATTTGAATTCAACCATGCCGTGTTGTGTCGTTTTAAAGTGTAGAAATACTGCTCGGATCCTTAAGAAACAGGATGGGATTACATTTCATGTGTAAGTAGCAAATGCATTACTTAAAAATTGAATTGTTTTTCCATATGTCAGATTGTCAAAGAAAACAATGTGCAAATTTTCTTAGTGTTGCCAGGTTATCAAAATTTTTTACGCTACATTGCTCATCTAACGAAAATTAGACCTCTCGGATTAAACAACACCGCGGTGGACATTTGGCGGACATTATCTTTAAAACATCAAATATTATTTAACATCATCATCATCATCATTCCCTTTCCGCACTCAATGATGCATAGGGCACTGCATTGGTACACCAATAGCAGCGTATCTTGATAACTTTGTTACATAAAGGTAAAATGACCAGTCTCACGCTTCAGGCACTAGTCAAGGGACTATGAAATATTCTACTGTAAAAACACCCTTTTAAATAAATATTTCATATCAACCATGTCAAAAATCGAACCCGAGACCTCTTGCATGGTAGGCTAACGTACTGACCATTACACTACGAGGCTGATATTATTTTACATGACATTAAAATATAAATTTTATGTAAAATAAAATTTATTTTATTTTTTAAGATCAAAGTTCATGAATTTAATTTCTCTTATTAAATGACTCTCCACTTTTCTACTATGTTGTGTGAATAAATGTTTCCGCGTGAACAATAAAATTTTAGAGAAATTAGCAAACTGCTTTAAAAAAAAAAAAATCTTACATTTTTGTTATGATTATATTTTTCGCGATCTGGCAACATTACGCGACGTCTTCACGCATGCACGCGGCGAGAGTGGGGGAATTTTTGGACACAGTCCGATGTATTCAAATATGATTCTACGCCCCTCCTGGACTATTCTCAATTCTATGGGGAAATCACATTAAATTATCAAACACAATATACGGAAATACAATGAATAAACTATTGCAATATTAGTTTTTACATTATCACAATATATGATTATTATTACAAAGACTGTTTGCCAAGTTAATACCATTGCGTTTTAGCATTCTGATCTTGGCAAACAATCCGTGTATAGATATTACAGCTGTCAAAAATAAAGGAATATCAAAAATAACAAAAGAGGGTTGAATTCCATAAAACTGTTCTACGTCATTCTTTTGTTTCGTTCTGTGTTCGAACTCACTAATTGTCTGGTCCACAACATCCAAGAAACATCCGACGATGTCTCCGATCTTGAATTGGGCTCCGAACGCGTCGGTTGATCCTCCGTGCACTTTTTGAACCTGGATGTCGCATAGCAGATTTGAATCGAACAATTTGCACAAGCTACAAACTGCCACATTTCAACACTTTTCACACACAACAAACCGTCACATTTAAATCTCACAATTCGCATAAACTATACACTGCTAGATTTGTATCTAATACTTTCCACACACAACAAATTGTAACATTTGAATATCAATATTCGCATATATGTTACATACTATAAATTGCTAGATTTGTATCCAACACTTCGCACATACAACGAACTGTAACATTTGAATCTCATAATTCGCATGTACTCGTACTATAAACTGCTATATTTGTATCTAATACTTTCCACACACAACAAATTGTAACATTTGAATATCAATATTCGCATATATGTTACATACTATAAATTGCTAGATTTGTATCCAACACTTCGCACATACAACGAACTGTAACATTTGAATCTCATAATTCGTATGTACTCGTACTATAAACTCCTATATTTGTATCTAATACTTTCCGCACACAACAAATTGTAACATTTGAATATCAATATTCGCATATATGTTACATACTATAAATTGCTAGATTTGTATCCCACACTTTGCACATACAACGAAATGTAACATTTGAATCTCATAATTCGTATGTACTCGTACTATAAACTCCTATATTTGTATCCAATACTTTCCGCACACAACAAATTGTAACATTTGAATATCAATATTCGCATATATGTTACATACTATAAATTGCTAGATTTGTATCCAACACTTTGCACATACAACGAACTGTAACATTTGAATCTCATAATTCGCATGTACTCGTACTATAAACTCCTATATTTGTATCTAATACTTTCCGCACACAACAAATTGTAACATTTGAATATCAATATTCGCATATATGTTACATACTATAAATTGCTAGATTTGTATCCAACACTTTGCACATACAACGAACTGTAACATTTGAATCTCATAATTCGCATAAACTATAAACTGCTAGATTTGTATCTAATACTTTCCACACACAACAAATTGTGACATTTGAATATCAATATTCGCATATATGTTACATACTATAAATTCCTAGATTTGTATCCAACACTTTGCACATACAACGAACTGTAACATTTGAATCTCATAACTCGTATGTACTCGTACTATAAACTACTATATTTGTACTCGTAACTAATACTTTCCACACACAACAAACTGTAACATACGAATCTCACAATTTTCATATGATTTAAACTGTTGATTTGTATTTATACTTTGCACACACAACAGACTGCCACTTTTGAATCTTATTATTCGCATATATATGAGGGTACTATTTGCAAACCTGGCAAAATCCACCTTTTTTTATTTTGAGAAAATCACAAAAAACTGATACAATACTTAACTTCAACATTAAATTTTTATTATAATCTGTCAATATTTTATACGTAAGCAGTGATAGTGACATACGCATGATTATATCAAGAAACAGTAGTGAAATAATAAATGTAGTTTTATACATTCCAACTTTACAATACTCCGGCGGCCTCCGTGGTGTAGTGGTCAAGACGCTTGACTCACGCACGGAAGGTTCCGGGTTCGATTCCCGGTGAGAACACAAAAATTTAAAAATGTGATTTTTCTCAAGCCTGGTTGTTCTGTAGTGTAATTCACCACTGTAATTGGGCCTCCTGGCCTGTTGTGGTGCAAAAAAAATGAATGAAAAAAAAATACTCAAGTAGAGGTTACCATCTTTATTTATTTATTATTTATGCTTTATTAAGTTAGTTCATAACATTTTAAGAACTAATATAAACTTTTAATAATATTACAATTTTTTTATCAAAATTTCTCAATTATATATTTTTTCAAATTAATTTTAAATATTTCAATTTTATCTATTCCTTTTATTTCTTCAGGTAACTCATTGTACAGCTTCAATCCCTTGTACAATGAGTTTTGAGATTCTGTTTTTTTCCTCATTGGTAATCTTATATTTGCTTTACCCCTTGTTTCATATGTATGACATTGTTGGTTAAATTTTATTATTGTTTTTATTTTATTCATCCCCTTAATTATTTTATGTATAAAAATTGCCATATTATATTTAATTTGTTGCTTTACTGTGAGCAAGCCAATTTCTTTGTGCATTCTTTCTACATTAGAATATATAATTTTTTTTAGTATAATCCTCATTGCCTTATTTTGAAGAATTTGTATATTTTGAATTTCTCCTTCATTACATAAAAAAAGAATGGAAGAACAGTAATTTATTTGTGGACATATTATTGTTTTATATATAATAATACCACTTTTTAAATATATTACATTTCGTAATCTTCCCATGAATGAATTTTTTTTGAATTTTTTTTTTTGTTACATACTGATTATGTTTTTTAAAATTTAAATATCTATCCAAGTAGACCCCGAGATACTTTATTTCGTCCGCATAATTTATATTCATATTATCAATATTAATTTTGTAACCCTGGGGTATTATTTTTTTCCCAATATTTATATATTTTGTTTTTGATAAATTCAATTTCAATTTATTTACTTTTAACCATTTTGATATATTCCTAAATCGTAATTAATTTTATTTATCATTGTGTTTTTGCAATAAACCCGATAATTTAAAAGTCAAGTTCTTACAAATAAAGCCATATTTTTAACTGAAAATGTTATAATTACTGTAAAAAATTGTATTCTATGAGTTTCAATCAATATCTCACTTTTTTTTAAATTTAGATTTTCCGGGTTTGCAAGTAGTACCCTCATATATAACCTTTTGCTATTAACATTTGAATCTTACTATTTGCACACACTGCAAACTGCTAGATTGGAACTGCTAAATTTAGAATCTAACAATTTACACACATCACAATCTGCCGAATTCAACGATCTCCACAAACTACAAACAGCCTCATATATAACCTTTGCTATTAACATTTGAATCTAACTATTTGCACACACTGCAAACTGCAAGATTGGAACTGCTAAATTTAGAATCTAACAATTTACACACATCACAATCTGCCGAATTCAACGATCTCCACAAACTACAAACAGCCTCATATATAACCTTTGCTATTAACATTTGAATCTAACTATTTGCACACACTGCAAACTGCAAGATTGGAACTGCTAAATTTAGAATCTAACAATTTACACACATCACAATCTGCCGAATTCAACGATCTCCACAAACTACAAACAGCCTCATATATAACCTTTGCTATTAACATTTGAATCTAACTATTTGCACACACTGCAAACTGCAAGATTGGAACTGCTAAATTTAGAATCTAACAATTTACACACATCACAATCTGCCGAATTCAACGATCTCCACAAACTACAAACAGCCTCATATATAACCTTTGCTATTAACATTTGAATCTAACTATTTGCACACACTGCAAACTGCAAGATTGGAACTGCTAAATTTAGAATCTAACAATTTACACACATCACAATCTGCCGAATTCAACGATCTCCACAAACTACAAACAGCCTCATATATAACCTTTGCTATTAACATTTGAATCTAACTATTTGCACACACTGCAAACTGCCAGATTGGAACTGCTAAATTTAGAATCTAACAATTTACACACATCACAATCTGCCGAATTTAACGATCTCCACAAACTACAAACAGCCTCATACATAACCTTTGCTATTAACATTTGAATCTAACTATTTGCACACACTGCAAACTGCCAGATTGGAACTGCTAAATTTAGAATCTAACAATTTACACACATCACAATCTGCCGAATTCAACTATTTCCACAAACTACTAACAGCAATATATATTTGAATATATAAATTTTGCACACACTTTAAACTACTAGATTAGAATCAAACATTCGCAAACGCAAAAAGCTGTTACATTTAAATCTAACTTTTTGCATCCATACTAAAAACTTCTAGGTTTTTGTTCGAGCAATCACATCCACGAAATTTGAACTAAATGATTTTCACTTTGACTGATTACAGATTATTTTAATTTATTAAATCTGGCAATTTGCACACACTATCAACTTTGATATCTAACAATTTGATTATATGACAAACTGCTCAAATTAAATCTTAAGATTCACACACAGTACAAACTTCCAAACTTTTGTCTAGGAAGTCATACACAAACAAAAAAATATAAAATTGAATTTTACAATTTTTACACAATACAAATTATAGATAGATACTAATCTAGTAATCAGCATATTGAACTGCGATTTCCAAGAATCGAATCATAAAATTCACCTATTTTACAAAAAAACTGAATCTCTTTTGGTTATTAAAACTATGGAGTACCTAGAAATATCTACAAAAACCATCAAAATTAAGATCTTTTTTAAATGGATTAAATAATTCTTGAAAATACCATAACTGTTATATAACATCACTCAATAAATAAGTAGGATCACACCCTTAGAGTAATAACCTAATAGAGTCGCCCATACGGAGAAAAACCATTCTACGGTTATTGACCTACAGTTAGCTACATATAACAGTAATACACTTGGGTTGAGAATAACAAGCGCTAACCAAAACCTTCCATTACACGAAACCAAACCAAAACCGAACCAAAAATTTGGAACGCTTTTGCTCCATGGAATAGAGCTTAAGCGCTTCTCTAGATAATTAATACTCTGAGATGACACAACTATTGACAAATCTATATGGTTTTTAGGAAGTACCATACTTCAAATAATACGCGTCAAAATTTCATAACAATTTAATTTTAAGTTCACAAGTTACAGGGGTTTTAGTGACGCTACTTTTGTAATTTTCAAATCAATGGAAAAATCTTAATTTCTTGTGTTGGTAAAGCATGGCTTTTTTATGGACAAAAATTCCGTTCAAGCAAAGCAATGTCTTGAAAAGTGTTGTTTGGACTCTGTTCCATCGAGGAAAATGGTAGGAAGTGGTTTGGTGATTTTAAACGCAGCCGTACAGACATCAACGATGCTGAATGCTCTGGTCGTCCAGATTCGCCGGTTGTTCCAGAAAACATTTAAAAAAAGGCCACAGAAAAGTTTTGGCCGATCATAAATTGAATGGCTGTGTATTTCGTATTTTGGATCAACATTTGTCCATGAGAAAGCTCTGTTCGAAATGGGTGCAGGGTTTGCTCTCAATTGATAAAAAACAACGCGTCGACAATTCAGAGCGCTGTTTGGAGCCGTTTCAGCGCAACATGCAGTATGAGACAGTGGATGACACGTGGATCCATCAAAACACTCTAGAGTCAAATCGGCAGTCAGCTGAGTGGACAGCAACCGGCAAAAGCCGCTTAAAGCAACCAAAATCGCAAATGTCAGCTGGTAAGGTTTTGGCCTCCGTATTTTAGGATGCGCACAATATTTTATTCATTGATTACCTTGAGAAAAGAAGAACCATCAAAAGCGAATATTATGTGGCGTCATTGGTCAGTTTGATGGAAGAAACTGCAGAAAAACGACCCTAAAGTGCTTTTATACCAAGGCAATGCAACGTGTCACAGGTTGGCCCCAAAAAAGCCGCTCGAGGGGAAGATTTGGCTCCAAAAAGGCATCGAAATATAGGAGAAGTATTTTAATGAATGTATCACTCTTGACGGAGACTATATCGATAAATAAAGTCGAATTTTGCATAAACGTCGTTGTTTTATTAGTCATCCTACAAACTTATTGAGTGATGTGTTACTAATGTTTATAAAGGGTTTTGGTATTATTCAATGGGGAGAAAGACTTACATTGTATCCATCAAATGCCCAAGAACTCTCATCTTGACCCAACATGAGACCCGGGTGACAATCAGCATGCGCCCAACCAACCTAATAAAATATGAATCATTATTATATTTATTTAGATAGTTGTAAAAACTTAAATGACTTATTCTAACCAATATACTAGAACAGAGATGGACAATATTTTAGAGAAGGAATGAGGACGTTTAGGCATTTACAGGACTTCACACCTGTCCGTGGCTGGTGGCCACTTCCTTTTCCAACACTACTTGGATAAAGATATCCAGAATCCAAACAGAAACAAAATCCTCACGTAAACTGGAAACTTTGTAAATTATAAGCAAGGCCAATAATACTACAAGTCAAATGTCCACATGTTTATAAAAGTATGTTGTTCTAAAATAAATAGAGATAAAATTAAAACTCACGCGCATGGGACCCGCAGTTAGGATCTCGAATTCAAAGTACCATTTTCCCGAAGAAACAGCGTAAGTCTTTTCTGCCCTGTAAGTTCTGAAGGCAGCTTGCTTCAGTCTGGAAGCTTCCGCAAGCAAGGCTAGAAAATAACATGAGATGCTGAGATACTTTCTTTCTCATTTAAAAAAAGCATTATTACAAAAAAATTTCATGTTCCCGGCAAAAGAAGCAGTTAAAGATCTTATACTTATTCTTAGAGGTGGGCGTTAGTGCTATGCAAGCTCTTAACGTCACTGTGACCTGTGAAGATCTATTGTGACGGGTCCTCGTGAATAGTTCTCGCCCTCCAAACCCAGGTCTATAAAGAGCCTGGCTACTGTGTGGAAGGCGAGAGTTTACATTTTGCTAAATCTCCCCTTGCAAGCCTAAATCCGTAAAGTATCGGGCTATTAGGTAGGGGGTGAGCTCTTTAATATCCTCAGGTTTAACCAGCGATGAAATCAGGAGAGAGTGTAAATCTGAGACAAGTATAATTGATAAGATTAAAAAAGGGTCTCTGAGATGGTTTGGTCACGTAGAACGAATGGACGATGAGAGAATGGTAAAACAAGTATATATGGCAAAAATGAACGGCAACGTTAGACGAGGACGACCAAGGAAGACGTGGCATGATCAGATAAACCAAAATCTTAAGTCTGGTCATTTCAAAAGCAGACAGAACCGAAGGGCATGTATGACAAGATGTATGAATGTGGAAGAGGCTAGGAGTGTATGCCAGGATAGACGTGTGTGGCGGTCCATTCTCTCTGCCTACCCCTACGGGGAAATGGCGTGATGGTAGTAGTAGTAGTAGTAGTAGGTTTAACCAGCGATCCTCCGAGGATGAGGCTTCTTTTATGATGCAAAGCATCACACGCACATAGAATGTGTTTCTACATCTGCGCTGCAGAACCTACATCTAGATGTTTCGGAAAGATTCATTCTAGAAAGGTGTCTGTTCAATCTGCAGTGCCATGGGTGGGCTCTAGTGATAACCCTCACTTGATTTTGGCTGAGCTTTATTAGGTCGAAGGCAAACCTTAGCTGAAGTTCACCCGCTCGTTGGTGTGACTAAGTTGGGAATATGACTAGGGAAACATTGAATCGGCGGTGCGTCCTGCGGAAAACAGAGAAGATTGGAGACGTTTTGTGTTTACCATAAGTCTCACTGTAGATTTCGCCCTCAGCATTGAGAAAACAAAAAGCGATAGAGAACAAAAACCTGCTGTGGTTTCTATAGGTCAGTGGTGGTTTTACTACTAAATTACTAGTGAGGCTACAATATATTTTATACCCCAATACTGCTAGACTTTAAAACTTAATATTGGTTAATGATAGTATTTTTTTAAATTTTATTTTATTTATTGGGGATATCAACAGAATTACATGTAACAAAAATATAACAAATAAAATATACAGATAATAAAACCAATGACAGATATCCGCAGAAATACATAAATACACGTACAATACATACTAGTGTGTTTGGGTGAGTGGGTGTTATATTGGAATGAGGGTGTCAAGTGTCGAAAATATAAATATATATAAAATATTAAGAATTAGAGATAAAATTTAATAAGATAAAATAAGACTTAATTATTGAAACTAAGTATAAGACAAAAAAATATGTTTTAAGACGCGCATTTTAAATGTTATTTTTTTACAATCAAATGGATCAATAAGGGGAAAGTTCAAATTATATTCACTAGCAAAACGTATAAGTGGAGAGTTCTGGGCATAGTTCGTACGAACTGCTGGCACATGAAATAGAGAGCTAGTACGTTAGTACGTTACTAAATAATAATAAAAAACGATAATAAGAATAAGCTCTTTGAATTTGGATAAAACTACCATTACTAGATACATACGTACTCTATATCAAAACGCGCGGTTGCGACTAAAAGTGACCAAGACAAGAGTAGGCATGCTGACATGACTACTGACTACTCCATCCCTTTCCCTTTACTTCATCAATGAGGTGCCATAAAAATCAGACCCATCGTTTGAATGAATTACGGTCAAAATATTCCCCCAAGGTCAAAACTCGCTCGAGGCTCTTTTACTTTCCGCCTAACCGATATTAATGTACTCTAATTTCAACCTAATATATATTCAAATAAATAGGATTTTTGCTTGCAGCACGTATCGTCTGAAAGACTGCGACCAAATTAATAAACTGAAATTGCTGTGTATATTGTCCGTGTGTTGCAAAAAGCTGTATATAGACAAGGGAACAGGGTTGTTTTTACGTTGACGTATTTTAATGTTAAAGTTTTTTATTCAACGCACCGCATTGTAAACGTGTGGAGTATGATTTTTCTAGTGATTTTGAATAGTGACTAACCTTCATGTTGCTCTCCTGTAGGGGGATCAAGATTATATCCATAAACGAGTAGAGTTCTAACAGTCTCCGAAGCCGTGTCTCTATTTGCCTTCTTGATGGCATCGTCCACTTTGGAGTATGGAACGAGGTGAGGAGACCTCCTCATAT
Organism: Micrasema longulum; assembly: GCF_059751315.1. Taxonomy (NCBI): domain Eukaryota; kingdom Metazoa; phylum Arthropoda; class Insecta; order Trichoptera; family Brachycentridae; genus Micrasema; species Micrasema longulum. Next base: position 29,562 of record NW_028277551.1, read on the forward strand.
CAGAGTCCTATAAAAGAGAAAAAAAATCATTAAAATAGCTTTGGAGTTTTCTTCCTCCCAGAACTATGACACTAGAGAGATGATGACCTTTCTACAAATTATAGATATCCCCTATTTTTTTTATTATTATTAATAAATATTTTTTTATAGTAGCTAAAACAACACAAGAACCCTTTTGCGCCTAGTTTTATCTGGCGTATTCAGACATACGGTAAACAAATAATAAATATGTATTTTTGAAAAATGCAAAACGTGCATTTTTCATAAAAAAAATAAAAATCGGTTGGGTTTTGGGAAAAAGCTTGGGCTGCGCTGATGACAAGTGTCTACAAAGAGTTATGCAGAAAAATATTTTAAAGTCTAAAGATTTTCTCATTTATTTTTTTCTAAACTTTACTTTCTGGATTTACCTAGTATGAAAATTGTTTAATTAATCAATCAATATGCAGATTAAATCAGTCGTCAAAAGATCAGTGTGGTCTAGAATGAGCGGTGATAGTCGAAAATCACCTCATTAAGGCCGTAAGTCCACCCTTGCTGTATCCTCTCCTTGGCCCACAGGTTGTGCGTGTTCTCTGCCAGCTGATCCACCAGCTCTTCCATCTTGGGAGACAGGGTCACGGCAGTCAGGTCGAGGGGAGCCGGTTTGTAGCCGTTGGACTGCAGAAACGGCTCGTTGGGAAGACGCACGTTCTTTATCCGCGAGGGTGGCTTGTCGAGGCTGATGTAGTAGCCCAGCGCTAGGATTGTTCTGGAAGATGTTAATTTATTTATTAGGTTCATTCGCTTTCAACAAGAACAGAAAATCTACCCAAAACGTTAGAGATGACAGTATTAACGGCAATTGCAGAAAAAACCCTAAGGGACAGAATCCGGAATCAAGAAATGAGACGGATTTGCGATTCCCGAGACAGTACGGTGGAGCAGAACAAGGAGAATATTCTGGAGAGACGATGTCAACAGAATAGACCGCTCCAGAAACCCTATACCGTGGCCTTTGAAATCCCAGCTGGTTGTCGATTGCCTGGAAGACCATTAAAAAGATGGAAAAACGGCTGAAACTCAACGTCTCAAGAGTCACTATCTAGCCGAAAACAAATCAACCGATCTAAACCAAGAAGAAGAAAGTTTGTTTAACCCGCCCGTTCATGAGATTTAACTGGCGTTGCAAATTGCACTTATCAATGAATATCTTGGCAACAACTATGAATATTACCACGAATTAAAAGTAATCTTCAAGTAAACCTTAACACATATTTAGGTATTTAGATCATTTAAAATGAAATATTTTTTCATCAGGATCTCCGAAAATGACAAAATATCAAGTACCCTGAGGCAAATATATAAAACATAAAGGCAGTTAATTACACATTATCTGAGACATAAGTCCCAACTCCATGGAACTAAATGTCCGGTGTTGAGCTGGGACGAGCAATTAGTTGACACTGACACATGAGTATATCACCACAAATATTAAGATCAGAAACACAACAATAATGGTAATAATAATAAAAATATATATATGGCACATCAATATGGTAAACATTAAACTCAAACATTCGGAAAATCATCAAGGAGTTTCCCACTCAAATTCCTCCCATTAAGGAAACTCCAGTCCTTAACTCCTCTCTTGATACCAGTTTTTGTCCTTAAGAGCTTAATACGCTCTTCCAAAATATTGGACACTTTCAGTACGGTAAACGAGAGATGTCTCTTAGCAAAAGTCGTACGGGTTTTGGGTATGACATAATTCGTGCTCCGGGAAATATTTTTAAATGAAAAGAGACAGTGGATTTGGCCTGATGGCCATCATTTCCTAACCTCAGGTTACCACACAGTGACTCTAGAGAGTTTTTTCAAATAGTATGTTAAAGGCTAAGCCCAACTGGCATTTTCACATCGGGGTAATATCTTCATACAAGTCCAGGTTGACTTCATTGGTACACCAACCGCAGCATACCTTGATCATTTTTGTTACATGGAGGTAAAACGATCAGTTTTATGCTTCAAGTTCCAGCCAGAAATATTTTTTAGAGGTGATTTAAAAGCCCATCATCCACTCGCAGCTGTCAAAGAGTCCTGGGAGACTTCATCAGCTGCACAAATTCCTAAGGAATATAAACTCTACCCAGATTAATGAGGAGAACGGAAAATATGGACAGAGGCAAATACGTTGTCTCCACCCTTCGGATCCCCTCAATGTCTCCGGTATTTTCTCCGGTATCAAAAAATAAAACATGCAAAATTAACTTAAATTCATTTATAGTTTAAATTAATCTCTAATAAAGCAAAAACGTGCCCGCTTAAATATATTTTTTGTTACTTCCAGTATCTAGACATGTGTACCTGCACATACAAAATACGCGAGATAAAAGCTTTGTCTACGGCCGCGAGAGCGTTTAGAATATCACTCCTGGAGACTACGGGTGCCCTCGAGAGCTATCGATGTACTTACCTCTGAACTGGAAGATACAGGGTCGATAGTGTATCTTCGTCATGCCTCGGGAAAAATTACCTCCAATTATACCGTAACAGAGAAGGTATGGCTTTGGTATCATTCTGATGATGAGTGATGATAATATACTGTTGTTTGTTAAGGATCTGGGCGTTAGATTTGAGAACACCCTGACATTTCATGATCACATAGAGGCCATCAGTGGTAAATCATTGAATATGTTGGTTCGTTGGCATATTAGAAGGGCTAAAGGCTGAACAACATCGCTCTGGATGTTGATTTGTTCCTTGAATCCGATGGGGTTTTCCGGAGCAAGATTCTCCTACTACTTTGACAAAAACCTATTTAATGTAGTTTTTTCTCGTTATAGCGTGTACGCCTTAAATTTTATATGTTATTTTTTCAAATAAATTAATTGAATTGAAAATACGTACTTGAGAGTTTGGACAGCGAGTTGGCTGTCATATTTTTTTTCAGCTGCCGGCAATTTGTCAAACTGCACCAAACAGGGATGTATCTTGTGCATATCATCTCTTCTATCTCCGTACGACCACTCTGCTTCAATCTGAGGCAACAAAACATTTATTAATTAAACCATTTAGTCCTTAACTGAGGAATTTTGTTTAACTCTCCCTTTCCGGTGATGTGTGGATAGTAGACATTGCATCTAACAACTTTAATGTCTTTATAAATGTTATAAATTATGGGTTAATATTTTCGGTATTCCTTCGTTATGCATTTACGTATCGGTTAAAATATTTTTTACTAAATATTTATTACTTATTGGTTACAGAAAAAACATTTTTTTAATCAAAAATCGGAATTAAATCACAAATACAATATAAAGTTTACTAATGTGTCGCATGTTACGGAGTACGCAGTAAAAGAGTAATATTAGTATATAATTGTCTCACGTACTCTTTACGTCTCACTCTCGATCACAAAGGTGTATTTGGGAGCGACAGCTACAATTTCGCGCGTCACATGTGTGAACAACAATGTTTCTAGTACTACTCCCAGACGCCCGTTAGTAGCTCCCGACTTTCATCAGCGGTGGTTCTGTCGCCAGCGCTGCGAGCATGAGCTAATGGTTTTTTCATGTTTTTAGCAATTGGATTCAAAATATTATCACTTTTCACTTCAACTATTAATAATTTAAGCAATTCTAGCAGTTCAATCAGATTGCTAAAAACATGAAAAAAAACTATTAGCTCACGCCCGCAGCGTGAGCGAGTGAACCGTCCCTAACGGAGCTCAGAGAGCTACTTACTGGCGTCTGGCTGAAGTATTGGCAACTTTGGTATTAACGCGTGTGACGCGCGAAATCGTCTCTCTCGCTCGTGAATTTTTTATTTTTTTTATTTTTCCATACATATTATTTACATATGAAATATGATTACAAAAATACACCTTAAAATTAAGCTATCACATAAATTGGAAAAATTACCCACAAAGACTTCAGCGTCTGAGCGTGGGCCATTCCTTTTTTAATTATTTAAAAGATTATAGCACATTTATATGGTATGACATGACCATGAAAAGATAAGAAAAGAAAAAGAAAAGAAAAACATGATTTATTTGCAGTATGCATTTTTTTTCATTTTTAAAGAAGGTGTCTATCTGTTCCTTCCATGCTAATCCAAGAACTCAAACCTACTTTAAACTGTACCGTAATATATTGACTGTAATATATTTATGGCATCGAGAGTGAGACGTAAAGAATATAGAGACAATCATGTATTTGGTACTATTCACTCAATAAAGTTAAGTTTTAAATGTAGAAATGATTTATCTCCGATTTCTGATAAAATGCTTTTTCTGTACCCAATAATTATTTGTTGTTCGTAATAAGTATTGGGGTTAGGTGGAAAAGTAAGTGAAGATAACGCAATTGCAACGACCATTCCGCGAACCAGCAAAATTTGAGCGTCTACCTGCTATCTGGCGAGTGGCGCGATCAGTCGCTAAAGTAGAGAACTATAATAATACCTATTGCATTGTCTTCTTTGACCCACAGGTGTCGTCAGAAATTACAATCTTGGCATAATTTTTGATAGTTACTAGAATAAATGCATCGTCGCAACCGTGCGGCCGTAATCTTTTGGACCCGAATTTGTATGGCAGCATACATAATGTGTGGCCATAATACGAAAGAGGTTAACATAGTAAAACAATAATAAACAAACCTTATTCATCGCCCACATTTCATGAATGTTTTCCGCCAGCTTATCACGGATTTGTTCGATGTACGTAGCGAGAGTTATCTGAAAGAAACCAAAATTTAATTTCAAATACAAAATATCGCGTCTTGAGAAATATAACTACCATATCTTATTGTTGTTGGCAACTAAAATTACTCAAAATTAGACAGCGTATTATCAAACTCTTATGGGCACCTACAACACTGGACACATCAAGCTCCAGGTGACAGGCCTGCCAACACAGTGACGCAACACGGCGCTAACGACCGGAAACCCAAGACAGACCCTCGCCGATCGCCATTGATTCTGGTTGCCTTCAAAACGACATTGTTTACCACTTATAATATTTAACGTTAAATTGATCAAATTTCCACGGCTTGGTTCAAACAGTAATGTTCGGTGTTCGTTTGTAGTATTTAATATAATTACATGTCGATTAAGTTGTTCATAAAACTCCAGACAAAATATATGTAATTTAAAATACCTTGGGATAAACATTTGGTAAATAATAATTCTAAACAATACAAGAAACAGATTCCACTACACCCTCATACTTCTGTTCTCTGTAATTCATAGTCCTAACGCTCCTATATACCTCAGTGAAAAATGTCTACAACTATCAGCTCATGGTTTATCTCTTCGTTCTTATTCTTAAAACTTCCTTTCTCTAACTCATATAGTGTCCATGGGGTTCCACTGTAGACTCATCTCCCATCCATTATCAAAGATGTGTAGAATTTTGGTAGTTAAGGGGTGTGGAGCTTCTACCTCAGCTAGAAACTAAAAAAGGACACGAGGTTGCTTTTTAATGCGTATTTCTGGTGTGAAAGCTACAAATACGCCTGTGGCGTGGTTCCACATATTTCAACTACATGGACAATGGTTTCGTGACCAAATCTGCCAGCAAGAGACATTAAACAGATTTTGGCAGACTTGATACTAGTATCTCACCATGGATGTGTCGACAGGCGTGGGCACAAAGGCAGTGTCGTCTTCCACGAGCCAAGGGCCGGCCAGGACGCACTTGTTCAGGTTCCCGAAGTAGGAACACGGGTCCAAGCCGAGGGTTTGTTGCGGTAGGAGGCTCTCCACAAGGGGGGAAGTACCCACAGGCGGCACAAATCGGAGCCTTCCATGTTCTCCACCCAGAAGGAAACGACAACTGAAACAAAAGAAAAGAGTTGTTGAAGAAAGTCCAGAGAAGATTATTGTTTTTCTGAAGAATGGGGTTCTCGCTTACTCTAAATTCATAATTTCAACATGTCCATCTTCAAGTATTTGTTGGATTTGGTCATGCCACGTATTTGTTCTTCCTTGCTTTGCTTGTTTTTGCTTTGCTTTTTTTTGCACCACAACAGGCCAGGAGGCCCAATTACAGTGGTGAATTACATCATAGAACACCCAGGCTTGAGAAAAATCACAATCAAGTGTTCTCTCCGGAAATCAAACCCGGAACCTTCCGTGTGTGAGTCAAGCATTTTGACCACTACACCACGGAGGCCGCCATATTATTCTGCGTAATATTTACGCTTTGTATTCTGCATCCATCAACATTCGAATAGTAAATCTTTTCAGCCGTTATTTCACCGTCCATTCGCTCTACATGCCCAAACCAACGCAGCACTCCTTTCGTGATTTTGTCGCTAATGCTTGTCTCAGCCTTACGTACTGGACGGATATCGTTTTACCACACATTCGCATTTGAGACATCGCATTTTGACAGCATTCAGCCTACTTTCAATATTGCTTCTATAATTCCATACATTGCTGCCATGCATAAGGGCCGGCATAGGGACTCCATTGTAAACTGCTAATTTTGCCACTTGTGGACCGTCCAAATGAACGAAAATCAACAGATTAATTATAAACATGCGTCCAGACAATGAGGATAACGATAAAAACTAACCTCAATTTACTGGAGCAGCTTATAACAGGAAAGAACATTCCATCAAGATTGAAGTTCCCGAAACTGCCACATACGTTTTGTCCGTTGAACATAAATGTTATGCTGGGAATAGTCAAGTCCAGAGCACAGCCGATCACATCACCTAGAAACAAAAACAATTGAGTTTAAATTCATTACATCAGAGAGAGAAAACATTTTTGGGAAGAGAATATGTAGGTCTGGGCGTTTAAAAGGCTTGTCATCTGTCATTGGTTGGTTTAAGATGATTTTAAACGAAAATATGAAACTAATTATTCATACATAGGTTATTTTTTGTTTTGTACACCATTTTGTGAAAAGGACTCAAATTAAACTGTTGTGATATTTGTTATAATCAATTTAATGTAAAGTTTCCGCAAACCAAGTTTTGTAAAATTTCTATTGAAAATAAACGTAAAAATGACATTTTTCAATAAAAAAATATAAAAGCGCCATCTATGAATAATTAGTTTCATATTTTCGTTTAGAATCATCAATCATTATTTCACAAGCGTGTTGGTTTTACATAAGAAATTGAAGTGTGGTGGAAACTAGTGACATCTATTGGTGAAAAGTCTGTTTCCATGAAACTAAAATCACGCGTTCGTCTATCGCGCCAAAGGTTCTGTGTTCTATTCCTCGCAAGGTCGATATGTAATATTGCACATCCATATGTATTTAAGACAGCAATGACAGCAAATCGACATATTATAACAGAGGTAGAGAACATTTTAAAGAATGATGTATAGGTATTAACAGGGCTTATGACCTGTCATGGCTGGTTTAAGTTGGCCACTTTGCACACTGTTTAACATTTACCGTTCTGCCCATGCAAGAAGTTGCAAGACAAGACCCCACAAGATGGACCCCTAAAATTTGGAAAAAAAATGGAGACCTTAGAAAAATATGCGAGGCGTCGGAAGAACTTAAAAAAGATGGTCCGACGACAAACTGCTGTGGGGGGTAAAAATTGGCTGCAAGTAGCAACCGACCGAAATAAATGGAAGGATATAGAAGAGGCCTATATCCAGCAGTGGAGGACAGAAGGCTGAAGAAGAAGAAGTTTCTTCACGCCTTCCATCTGTTATTTAAAAGGCTGAAAACTTTACTGAGTTTCATTTTGGTCCTTCGAGCCGGAAGGACAAAAAAAATGTTATTTGAAAAAATGGCATTGTGTGGCACTGAACCGAGCTGAATTAAATACCTTTTCTGATGTACGGTTCTGCGGTGTGAGTTTGGTTGACGAGTGTCTTCCGGCCTCCTGACCACAAATACGCTCCGTCGAACCCAAACGAGTACAGATCGTCCCCGACTCCATTTCCACCCCATTTTTCACCCCCTCCGGGATATGGAACATAACTGAAAAACGAACATTTAATTTTGTTTTAACTAATTGCTTGGCCATAGTGACGAGCGTTTTGCGGAGCAGCGTGGGCGTGGTGAACTCTAACATATGGGAAAAAGTGTAACATCCATAGTGACCGCGCGGGCGCGTCAAGGCACCTCGTCACCCCCCCATTATGGTCAAGCCAATAGGGTTTTTTCAGACAAACACACAGTTTACCCTGAAGATGGCTCCTGCAAATGGTAGCCGGAACGTTGGAACAAATCCAACACACACGGTATCACCCAAAAAATAAACATATTTATACATTTTATATTTGAAGAACAAACTTTGTGGTTATTTATTGTAATAAAATAAATAAAGCAACTTTGTTTTATTTATTTTGAAGATACAAGTGTTTGTCAACAGTATCGGGGAAGGGGTGGGTGCTTTCATTGTCCTGTGCGGTTAAGGCTGTCCACGGAGCTGAGACAGGACAGTATTGTAATGCCTACTGTATTACCTGCGTGCGAACTCTGTTTTATATTGGTTTGATTTCTAAGATAGACAACGGTAGGAATTTCATCGCTAACTTTTTAAGAGCATTGCTAATTCATACTAGATGAATGTATATTTACCCGCTGGTGTTGGCCCAACCAATCCTTAGATGCGGCATCATATGGGTGGTCTTCTCAATATGGTCCATTGTCACCTCAAAATACCATTTCTGGTATACGGCTGATCCTTCCACTCGGCCCACAAATATATTGGGGCGAACGCTGCAAACAAAATAGGCTTTAAATTACCTCAAGTACTAATATAATTAATACCACATAAGACGGCCTCCGTGGTATAATGGCTAAGACACGACTCACGCACGGAAGGTTTTGGGTTCGATTCGCGGTGAGAACACAAAAAAGATATTTTTGGCCTCCTGGCCTGTTATGGTGAATAAAGAAAGTATAAAAAAAAACAAAAAAAAGAGAAAAAATAGAACTGGCAATAGTGTAAATAAATTTATTTGTATATTATATGTATATAAGCCAATTACAACTGTTATATGAAAAAACATATGTACAAGAAACTGAACAAAAATGACATAAAACTATTTATTAAAGACAAACAAGGGCAGTAAAATAATGGTATACAATATATTCACAAACACGATTAATAAATAAGAATCAGGCATTTTGGTTTCAATTCTGAACGTCAAAAGGGCGGTTAAAGAATGATTAAATATGCATTGGGCATGAGTTAAGCGTCATTATTTTTTAGGGTTCAGGACGAGTCTATGTGTATTAATAGGTTAATGAGTACAGTCAAAATAAAAGTGGGTGATAGTCTCTTCGCTGTATAATTTTGAGCCATTTCAGTTGTCTACGATAGTCAGATATGTGGTTATATTTTCTAAGACCAAATGTGTATTGTATAGCCATTTTTCCTACCTGGAGACATGGTCTACAAGTTGTGTCTGCAGCAGAAGGTTCTTCCCAGGAAGGAGGTAGTCACAGATATTGTTCTGCGACGAGCGGACAGCCACCCCGTTACCCACACAGAGAGAGCACAGTACATCCAGGACCTTGGGATCTCTCCCGTGTTTCTCCAGCAGGGAAATAATAACCTTAATATGCTCATCCTAAAAATAAGAAAAAAACAGTAAAAAGTCTTTTTGGTGTTTCGGACGCTTATAGCAAATTAAAAATAAACGAAAATAAACTGATATTGCTAGGTATCCCAGTATTGGAAAGCCAAGTGCCTGGCCCTCAATAAAGACAAATGGTTCCCTTTCGAACCTGGCCTTAGCGATGCCGCATGCCGGGAGCAATATAACCAAGAGAGTACTTTAAAAAAATATGAACCATATGTGTAAGGCTCTTAAAAGGACCGTTGTATTGTGTTTTACATGTTGCGCGCGACGTAGTTATCGGTATAATGGCGCGTACGGGCGGGGCGTGCTACTATTTATGAGCATGTGACTGGCGGTGTACTTGTAAGTGGTGAGGATAGTGCTACCCCCCCGCTCTAGGCCAGCGCCGCTGAGCTCGACGTGCGTCGCTTTATAAGGCGTGTAATTTGAATGAATAAATCAGTTGAGTTCATAACTCTGAACCGTACGACCCCTACCGTCCGACTTTATCTTTTGACTCTATTTGGGAGGGTAGCTTCCCGTTTAAGGTGTGAAGTCTAACTGCGGTAGACTCTAAAAGTTGTTAAAACGGTCTTTTAAAAATGAACAAATATAAAAACTATTATTTATTTCATTATTTTATATTTTTTACATTAAATATAATGTTCCCTTGCTGGGGTCTCCCGTGCCAAAGGAAATATTTTACAATAAATCAATAAAAATGTTGAATGAATTATGTTTCCAATAATCATGTGTTAATTGTACTATACGACATTTCTTAGACATCCAAATGTTTACTAACTGATATAGATATGTTTTTATCATCACTATGGCAGCATCATCTGCATGGCGTGTGATGTTAATGACCTTATCTCCCTAAGTAGATTCACTACTTTTTTTTATTCTTAAAAGCGTTTTTTTATATATTTTTTCTGCTTGTGTAAGAAAGGTTTTTGGCCTATATATTGTTGTTGTATATTTAGTTATAAAGGTGCTAAACTTGCTTTGTTTCTTTGTTGTTCTCATTATGTGTTATTTTCTGAATGTTAATATTTTTTATGTCCCGAATTAAGTTGTTGTAACTCCTGGGAATGTAATTCAACGTATTATACTTGTAAAATACCTTGTGTTATATGATTTATAAATAAATAAATAAAAAATTAAAATACAAAGATAATTTAAGAAATTATTTTTAAACATGTCATAATATTGGGTTTAACATGAGTTGGGTCCATTTTTTTCAAATTTATAAAAGATTATACGTCCGTTATTATAAAAGAAAATGGTAATGATTATCACGTCACTCGAAAGAAAACCATCGACAAGCTGTCCTTTCATTCACAGCATCTTCATTGTACACTGCGCAATAATCGCGAGCAACTTTGGCAGTTTTATTCCCTCAATCGAAAGCAAACAGAAATGAGTGTCGAAAATGCTCACATTTGCCTATTTGACATTCCATTTTAAAGGCTTGTAATCGAATAAAATAATATATGTTATGTAAAAGCAAATATAATATCTTGCAGGAGCTGATTTTTTTTAGACACTTTAAGACTTGTGGCACTCTTGACGGAGGGGTGCAATATGTCAATAGGGCTTGTTTCGACTGGGACTTTCAGAATGCAGTTTATTATGTTTTTTTTTTTTGCAGTGATTATTTGCTTAAGCAATGTCCCATTAGCGCATCCCCATCCAATTACACCGTTTTCTTCTCCATTCTCAAAAATTATGATAGTCTTAATCATACCCTCATCATATTCAGCGCCTCTGGAGAGTCGATCAGCACGCAATGAAGTACATCGAGCATGCCAGTTCCTTCTCCCGAGGCCTGTGACCCTAGCCTAGAAAAAAGCCAGTTCAGACGGTTGGAGTTGGCGAACTGGGCGCAGTTAGTGTGGTTCCCTTGGATAATGGCAGCTGGAAATAACATAGATAGTCAAATTATTATGAAGGTATAATAATACTCTTCAATTGCAATAAACATAGTTTCGCTGATATAAAAGATGTCCTTCTCCAAAGTAATCATTTTAAGCTGCCTAACTCCTCTTCCAATCGGCATTACCAGAGGCAATTTGGTTCTGGAAGCCGTGCGGTAAAACATTCTGTGCTAAAGCTGTCTAAGACATCAGGAACATAAGACGATATAATATGACTACTAAAAATAAGCGTTTCAGCAAAAATATGATACCGAGGTCTTTAATTTATTTTACAGAAGCAAAAGTAACACTGTTGAGTGAACAAAAAAAAGTAAGAGTCTTTTTTGAACGATTGAATCAAATTTTTTGACACTTACTAACATTTAAGAAAATGTTTCTTTACACCAAAGAAAGAGACAATCTACATTTTTTATAAAACAGCGCTATCTGCTACATTATGGATCCTTTTAAATATTTTAAGGTCATCAGCAAACATAGAATCTCGACATTTTGAAAAATATTTACAATTTCATTCATGAACAAAATAAACAAATTCGGACACAAGTGTGATCCCTGAGGAACACCACTTGTTGCAAATTATTTGTAAGACAAAATAGCTTTAACTTTTACACGGAGTGACCGATTAGTCAAATAACTTTTTATCCAATCATATAGAGAGCCCTTAATACCCATATTGTTTAACTTGAGCAAAAGAAGTGTATGCCAGACCTTATCAAATGCTTTACTGTAATCTGATATTATATTATGTATAACCTCTTATCGGCCTAAAAATATGGGTCAGTGTGAACACATCTCTTCTAAGTTGCAAATTGTTAATCTTTAGCATGCCCGAGAGGAATGCAGTGAGATAGAGCCACAGTTATCTGTGGCTCCATACTCGTATAGACTCCAACTCACGAGATCACCAGACCATCAGACCAACGAGTTGTGCAGGATTCTGAGTTTACTGGGATTCTAATAAACCCTACCCGTTCGGAGAATAAAACCGCCTCAATGTATTATTCGGCAAGTTTATTAAACTAACTTTAGAGATTCATTTATTGTTAATAGACTATCAACTCAAGCCAAAAAATTAAAATCGTATTATCATCATAGTAGTCCGCACAAGTACTCTAGTGTAAAAGGTTTGGTAGATTCAACTTACCTAGGAGCTGGTACAAATAGCCAGATATCATCTCCCAGCTTTGGCCGGACTCGTCTCCTGCCAGAAAGCCGGCCAGGAAGCCCTGTGAGGTTATGACGTTGATCTTGTCGATGGCTTCGAGGATCAGGTTGAGGATCCCCTCTTCTTGGAACAGATCTTGGCGATTTCGCAGGGCGCGGAATTTGTTCTGCTTCTCCTCGTGCTCTGAAATGATATAATACTAAATATTGTTGAATATTTGTTTATAACCATAAATTTTAATCATGACTTTAATAAAGATACAGGAGTTAAAATTACATATTTGTCACATGTCACGCGTTTGACGCAAATGAGAACCGAATATTTAATTGTCTCACACACTCTTTACGTCTCACTCTTGATACTACAGATATATTTGGGAAGAGGAAGCGACAATTTCACGCGTCACACACGCCAGCAACAAAGTTGCCAGTTCTTCTGCCAGACGCCAATTAGTAGCTCTTCGAACTTCGTCAGGGTTGGTTCTTTCACTCGCGTTGTTAGCATTAGTTGATGGGTTTATCATGTTTTTAGCAATGAGATCAAAAATGTCTTTTCTGACTTCATCTATGAATAATTTCAGCAATTGCCTACGAATATTAACTCCCTGCATTTATTGTTTTTTTTAAATATATTTTTTAACCCTTTTCTTTCCTTGGTTCCCCTTTTTCTATCCTCCCATTTTCATTATCTGATTCCATTTTCCTCATCTTTTAATACGTATAACATAATGTATTTAAAAAAAAAATAAAAATGTGCAATGTGTGCATTAAAAAACAGCTGTTATTAAAAAATAATTAGGATTTTTTCACGTACATATGTGTCTTTTGATATACAATTTTGTTTTTTAGTACAAATTTTTGACCAACTCTTCTTTTAACCAGTCTGTTTTTTAGTCGGCTGAAAGATATTGTTTTTAGTAATACGTCCGCCAAAGTACTTAAAGTTTTAAATAAATAAACGGAAGAATTTAAAAGTGAGTACAAATTGATAAACAGTCCATGAAATTCCTTCTGCTATCGTTGTACAAAACCTAAAAGGTAGCTGAACAGATAGTAAGAGGTAAAAGAATGCAAACCCATGTCTTCCTCTGGCTGGGCGAAGTAATTGATTAGATCCTCCAGGCACATGACCATCTCGTTCAAATTCACAGAAGCGAAGAAAAGGGAATGACGCCTGTTTTCTTGAAGGGTCTCCAAGCCACTAAAAAATATTTACCAAATATGTACATGTGTTATCATTTTCAAGAATGCACCTTTGAAGGCGTTCATTTTTTAAATAAAATTAAATGCAAATATTGTTTGTGGACGCCATACGTCCAGACGGATATGCTCGGTTAGGTTATTTCAATTGGAATTGTATTCGTATAGAATTTGTTAGAAAAGGTCATTTCAATAAAATTGGAATAGTATTCATATAGGTTAGATTAGGTTAGGTTGGATTGTGTTGGGTTAGATTAGGTTATTTTAATTCGTCAGGATCGGTTATTTCATTCGGCAGAAAAACCGAAACAACTTGTGTTTAACACCCAATATTTCAAATATATAGCTCCTAATAAATCGCTTACTTGATAAACTTGGTGAAAAGAGAAGAACACTTTCTGATGACGCGAGCAGTGCGAGACTCTTCCTCTTGTGACCTTGAAAAGTCGAGGCCGTCGTCCATCTTGCCTTCCTCGTGAAGAACGGCCTGCTTCTCTTCCACTTTCCCGACACCTTTTTTCTTAGTCTCGTACGACTGTAAAATAAAAAACAAATTTTAATTAATCATCAGGCGTAGAATTATAATAGCCCAGAAACCGCGTACGCGCATCAAACTAAAGCCAGCTTAACTACTCGTAAATGAGTAGTTTTAAGTTTTGGCCATTAGTTACTCTGTAGACGTGGCTTAGTACGCAACTGCCGATATAAATTCAATTATGCCGTGTTATATTGTTTGTAAGTGTCTAAATACTCTGGGATGAAGACTTTTGGACACAATACGATTTGCCATATGATCAAAAATAAACGGGAGTTTCTAATTTAAAATGCCCGCGCTGCACCAATCGGATTTTTTGTAGTCACGTTGACAGCACTGTTTTGGACTATCTTTCAAAGTTTGACGGCGATGCTCAGTATTCTGTCAGCGTCTGTTTAAGTGAGTCGAAAAATTGTTGTGTGGCGATTTTTACAATGGATTATAAAAATCGGCAAAACGAAAGTGCATCAAATTTCGTGTTGCTAATGAAATTTCGTATGACAAATCATTGAAAATGTGGAATAAAGCCTTTGGAGAATCGCGTATGTCGAAAACACGGGCATACGAATGGTATTAGCAGTTTAAAGACATTCGCGAATACTTAAATGATGATAAACATATTGGACGTCCAGCAACAATGTCAAGTACCGAAGAAAACATCAAATTGGCGAAGCAAATCGTGTTAAAAAATGCTAAAAAATAATTGATGCGTAAATGAGATGCTCATCATTGATGTTTTGGTTTTGAACGCGTCATTGCTTCCCTCGTCAAAACACTTAAGAAATGTGGAAGGACAATTTGTGGATTTTACACCACGATAAAACGCCGTCTCATAAAACGGTGATTGTTACGAAGTTTTTGGCCAAAAATACGACTAATCTCATCAACCAAGCATCGTTTTCTCCAGACTAGACTTCGTATGACTATTTCCTTTTCCCAAGACTAAAATTGCTATTAAAAGGAACGCGCTTTGAGATAATTGATGCCATAAAAGAGAATTAGCTGCGAGAGCTAAAGGCCATACCTTTGCAGGCCTATGAAAAGTGCATGTACAATTAGGTTAAGCGTTGGCATCAATGTATCGTCGCAAATGGCGAGTATTTTAAAGGGGTTGATAAAAAAAATATTGAAAATTAAAATTGTGCATTTTTTGACAAATTCCCGTTTATTTTTTATCCTAAGGTTTGCTTTCTGGTATATTGTAATTCTTTCTGCGTTGGGGTTATCCTGAAACGGGTAGACGAATTTGAAGAAAGGGAAAATGTGAAGATGAATCTGGGCAATCAGATATTATATTATCTTTGTAATTTCCAAAGCTCACATACCTTGTATGAGACCCATAGCCCCGTCTCCGAGTGCTGCACTATCACGGTGGAATCTCCGTACTTGATGATGGGAGCTCCAATAACCTCAAGATCCTTGTCTTCCAGCACCACCTTCTGATCATCCTTCTCCTGCCGGAGACAGAAGGTCGAAGACGCTGTGGTCGCATCGTTCCTAAGAAAAGCAACCAATAATACAAATATTATCTTGAGGTCCAAAACACGAACTAGCGGGCCACCGATGGCGGGTATTTTACAATTCAAACCGACGTGCGTCCAGCTTAAAGTCATTCTTCGAACTGAAAAATAAGTTCATATCTTATTAGAATTATTTAAGTGCGCTATTGCCAGCCGCGTCAATACAAATATCTATGGAGACAGGGACTTTAAAGTTTTGAAATATTACCAAATTTGATTGGATTACGGTGAAAGTTTTATAATTTTGGCGTGGTTTTAACTTTCAATTGTCTTGTTTTAATTGAGCTTCTTGCTACTATCCGTAGCCCTGTTATAGGTCCTTACGGATATACAGATCTGGTGGCTTTTAAATAAGAATTTCAAGGCTTTTGAAAAGTTTTGTAATAATTTGGGCGAATTGATGATGTCCAATCAATTTAATCCCAGTCAGTTAAAAATTCAGTTCCTTCTTTTCTCAATCCAATGAAGTACGCATTATGCACTTCTGGATTACTACGATACTAATTCCTGACGATGAGGAAGTAACCTCAAAACCGGTCGAAGTGTAACTCAAAATTAATGTGGTTTATACAAATTTATAAACAAATAAGTGTAAATCTTTTTTGACTTATCAAATTGCGATATTTTTGTTGCTGACTGTTTTTTATAGGGACACAATAGCTCTTATCGTATAATTACTTCAGTTTTAAGTAGGTTTTATCTATCTTTTCACTACCAATGTCTTTTGGACATTTGCTATATGAGAGACACGTTTTTGACGGCTATAGCTGACATAACCGCAAACACGTTAAAGTGCTCACCTTGCCATCAACACCAGTTCGTTGGCCTCGTTGACTCCGAGATACCTCCCCGTCGTGATGTGCCGGATCCTCATAGGGTGGTGCCAGTTGGCGAAGCCTCCCGCCCACTTGGTCCTGGCCAGCTCCAGCCTCCACAGAGACCTGGCTTGAGACATCACGGAGCCACCCTCGTATACTACGATACTGAAACAGATAAAAACGTCAAAAAGTTTATTTATTTATTCATATTTTTCGAGATTTAGAGCGGTTGATTCAATATTGGTTTGGGCGAAGGAGACAATCCATTTTACTTCTACCTAGCTCCACTATCCATTTTTTTATGGCCTTTTTAAACATTTTTTCGTTATTAATTGTTTTAATAGATAGTGGAAGTAGGTTATATATTTTAATTGAATAATACTCAAAATACCTTTGTACGAAAGTGGTATTAGTTTGTATTTGTTTAAGCTGTCTTTGTGTTGAGGATCTAGTGATTATATTATTTGTTTGTGATGTATGTAGGGGTTTTGTCTTTCATTTGAGTAAGAGTATTAAAATGCATGATTTGGAATCTACTTGACTGATTTGAGAGAACTATTCAATCACCCTATGTCTTGCAGGGCATGGCTGTGCAACTCGGTTATAAGCTTAGACTATACTCGGTCTGCGTAATCTATAAGTGTGAAAGCACTGCAATTAATGATATGAATAATAAACTTATAAACTTCTACTTTTCTGACGATACAAAGTTGTTTGCTAATCCAACAATGGGGTTCAAACTGTCAGTAGAGTCGCAGTGAGTCACATCTTGCTGGAAGGTATGACTCTATTAAATACTGCGAACACCCAGTTGCATTCCACCGGTAACATTACTGACTAGTCCAACTCGTTAGCGTCCACGTCGCGAACTCCGGGAAATGGGATCACACTCATAACGGTGTGATCACAGCAAATAACGAGAGGATGAAAGGCGAGTTTTTGGCGCCTCCAAACCAGAACCAACCAGCTTAAGGAAGACAAACCCAAAAGAAAATATCACCAGAAAAGGCAACGGAAAACCATTCTGGTCATCTTTTCCTATGAATCACTATGGCGAGTACATCCAATAAGCAGTTGTCCTGGTTGCGAAATGTAAGACTAGTGCAAGACCGAAATCTTTTCGCTGTAGCGATCGCCAACGTCGGGGGGATCTGACAAGGCACCGCAAGAAGAAGAATCCAACAATAACTCAATATGTCAGCTGCCTCATTAAACTACTCTTATTCAATACATGAAAATATGACACATTTGAATCAACATTTTTAGATAAGGTTAGGTTAGGTTAAGTTAGTAATTTCTAGATAAGGTTTGGTTATTTCTAGATAAGGTAAGGTTAAGTTTGGTTAGTTATTTCTAAGTAAGTTTAGTAAACGAAATCTCCTTACTTCTGGCCGGCCTGTTTGGTCCACGTGGACGGTATAGTGAGGCACTCGTCTCCTCCATGGAAGAAGCGAAGAACGTCTCCTCCAAACACGTAGCCAACATACTTCATGCGTGAAATTCCCGTGCCATACGGCTGCACGGACCAGTGAGTTACGTGGAAACTTGCGTTCACCACCGACACTTCATTTTCTTTCGTGGTGTGCTGGAAACGAAAACATTTGAATAAACGAACAAACCGGAAAGAGATTTATAATAGCAATAGCGCCGTGTCCGGGCGGAGGATTACAATCAGAAAACGTAGAAGTCATACCTACACTACGATGGTGGTTACAAGATACACTATTGACCCTGTATCTTCGATAGCTATCGAGGACACTCGTACTTCACGGAACATATATCTACGCACTGGAAATTTGGAACTAATGATCTTAGTTTATGTACGCTGATACAAATCGTAAGACAAGGTAACTCACCAAATATCTCTCAGTTGCGACGGACACCAGAATCAAGTCATCTCCAACCCTCACCTTTTCACCCTCAGATCTGAAATTGAAATAAAACATACATCAATTAAAATGAACACAAGTTACTTTGGCAGATAATAATCTTCCTATGTTTTTAAAAGGAAGTCGGCCTGATCGGATGTCAGGGTCACACTAACTCTTCAGACACCGGATGCAAAAGAGAATGCAGAGTACATAGACGTTTATAACTGTTGGATACTAATGATAATTCGTATAAAAAAGAGTGAACTTAGTAAATAAATCGCAACTTAGAGGTTGTTCTCTATTTTTCGTATTTTATCAGACCCACAAAATGCTTTTTTCCGCTATAGAATGAATGACCAGAATCTTATGCGGACTGCGAAGGTTAAAGATCTAGGCATCACTTTTGTGAGTTCCCTGACATTTCATGAACAGATCGAAACAGTTTGTAGTAATTCGTTGAAGATGTTGGGATTCGTCTTGCGGTCTGCCGGGGTTTTTGGTAGTACACGAGTACTGATAGTTATTTATAACTCGTTGGTGCACTTGAGAGTGGCTCGATAATTTGGGGACCGTGTGAGTTGAAGTGCTCTCTTATGGTGGAGAGGGTTCAGAAGAAATTTCTTCGGTTTCTCTACACGAGGGAGTGCGGATATTATCCATGGCTTTATCTCACTGAGTTTCTTCGGGGTTTGCTCGGTTGCAGCAGTTTGAAGACAGGAAGAAGGAATGTGTATTTAACTACGCACTTCTTTCGATTGTTGCGCGGTATTATTGACAACCCTGAAATTATGCAGAACATTAGCTTTTATGTTCCGGATAATAACCTTAGACAGCGTCAGCATAGACTGTTTCACATTGCAATATACAGGAGCAATCTGCCAATGGTTATGCCTGTTGGAAGGGCTATCTCCATGTCGAACAATATTACTTTGGACATTGACATTTTAAACGTCTCTGAGGGAGTTTTCCGTTACAAGATTCTCTTACTTTTTTAACATATTTTTCTCTGGATATTATGTATACTAATGTGTTATTTTTATATATACCTAATTTTACCTTATTATTTTAGTTATTTCTATTTAAATAAATAAAATTTTGAACTATTTTCAATATGTGAAACTGTTCCAGTTTTTGCAGTAGCGCGGTAAAGTCTGGCAATTTAAAACTGTTAACACAGTTTTTAGAGCAGTGTGGCAAAATTGTGGCTTCACCAACCTCAAAATGTTTCTTAAATAACAGTTTTTGGCGCGTGGCTCGTCACAAGTAACAGTTTAATTAATTTTTGTAAAGCTGTTCCAGCTGATAACGAGTCTACCGAAATCTATCAATTTTAGCTTGATGGAGATTGGAAGCGCTGCTCATAAGTTTGAGTTAAGCTAATAGCTGGTCATGTAACGAATTAAACCTAATATTTATCTTAAAACTCGGACGCTTGAAGAATCTTGATGTAATATCATACATGGTAATCTCTCTTCAATCTGAGGATGGTGATTACGCCTGACTCCAGGCATGGCTCGTCTGTAGATAGTCTCCCTCCATCTGGAGCGGTCTTGTACTCTTCTGTGATGATTCTGATAATTCAGTGACTGTGCCGCTCCATCTTGTCGGTTGACGTCCTCGCGACCTTCTCTCTTCGACACTTCCCAGGAGAATAGTTTTCTCCAAACTATCAGAGTCTCCCCTGGAAATATGCCCAAATAACTGCAGGATTCTTTTCTCGCACATGGATATTAGTCTTTCTCCTATGTCCAGTTCCTGGAGAATAGATGCATTCGTACTGGCCGTCCACGGAATCCGCAGCATTTTCCACTAGCACCACATTTCGAAAGCTTTGATTTTTTTCTTTTCAGATTCCCCCAGTGTCCAACACTCCACACCGTACACGAACACTGAGAAAACCAAGGACTTCAGGTTCTTGGTAATAGTAAAGCCAATAGTCAAAATGAATATAACGGTCCCAAAACCCCGAACACTGTCCAAGAAGTATGAAGGTCTGTCTCTTCGACCTTCCTGCAATGGATACATCAGCTTAACCCAGATGGCCAGGAGAACGATGATAGGATAGAAATGCGATGTTTACCTCTGTTTGCTGGCGGGATGTACAGTCCACCAGCACGCTTCGCCCTGCGAATGTTCTTGCAAGCCGACATCAAAGGCGAGTTTGTCATTTGATGAGGATGTAGACAGACAAGCCAGATACTGTGGAAAAGACAAATCAAATAAAATATTACTTAGAACACATTTACAACAACAACAAAAATTGTGTTTTAATATTAGCACTTATTTTGAATTTTTTGATATCCACTGCATTTATTTAAAACGAGCTGAACCCGGCAATGCTTCGCTATTGCTAGATTTGAGTACATACTCGTATATTAAACGAACACAATCGAAAGTTTGATTTTAATGATTGTATTTAGTCCAAATTAAATATGTACGTATACATTATTCTTTTTGTGTTTCGGTTTACGCAAATTGTGAGGACAGAGCATATTGATAAATACATAAGTTCGAACATTGTTTTCCTGTCACTGTCTGGCAGATTCCTCCCCAATACTGTGCGAAAAGACAACTGCATGTCAGACCCTTTGTTAGAATAGACAAAATCGACGTTTCGTTGTCCCGTTTTCCACACCTCAAAAGTCAACCGATTTTGTTTTTATTTTTTTTTCAAAAATGTATCAAATGTCGGGTAAAATTATTTAAGCATTACTAAAACTCCATTAAAAATAAGTTAATATGTTTAAATTAAGAAATTTTAATTTAGAATCCATTAAAAATGATTGTTGTTTGTAAACGTAAAAATACAAACTGTTTAAATATACAAAAAACAACATCCTCCGAGTTTTTCAATATACAGGTGTTCTTTAAACTCTGTCACATCCGAAACCACGATGATCAGTATGACCAAGAAGACATATTGGTACATTTGTAGGATTTAGTAGTTGGGTGTTTGGTTGGAGTTCCTACCCCAGTTTGAGATTGACAGAGAAGACACGAGGTTGGTGTTTAATGCGTATATATTATATGGCGAATAAGATACAGCACTTGGTTGTGTAGCACGAGCGTAGCAGCGATGATGGGTTGAAGTAACTGCACTTGAACTACATGCTGGAACTGTGTGATGTCGTCGAGCTGGTCTGACGTGAACTGAACTGACTGACTGACTGACTTTGGCTGCGTCCTGTGGTCTCTTTATAGACGATGTTCTTCATGGTAGGAACGGTGTGAATGTACTGTATAAACGATGCCCCCCGATTTCATGTGAAATACTCAGAGTTGCATTTTACAAATGTATAGGATTCGATTGAAAATGATGACATTGCATCGTCGGTCATTAGTCTCTTTTAGGTGAACTAATTTAACACGTGTGTGTCATAGATTATAGACTATCGACCCTACACATTAAAATGAATTTTTAGATCGAATAAAATTAAAAAAAAAAAAAAAACAAATAGTTGCTTACTTCTGCAGGGGAGAAATGAGGAGGGGGAGGGGGGAGTCTGATACTGCGCCGCGCTCCCCTCACTTCTCCCGTGCAGAAGTTAGCAACCATTTGTTTTTTTTTATTAATAAATTCAAGTATGGGCAGAATGGTGAATGTTGGAATGCTAGATTTTAATTTAATACTATTTTGTAAATATTTTTTTAAAAATCTTCTGCAAGAAAACGTCATAATGATGAACAATATTTTGAGTTGGTCCAAATTTTTGTAGACAAGGACTGGATTCAACTCCCTGGGGAGCTGTTTATATTAACATTCTACAACAGAGATGAAGAACATTCAAGAGAAGGTAATGTAGATAAAGGATAAATAAAGGTTTCAGCTTCACAAACATCAACAGATGAAAGAATTGAAGGAATATAGATGTCCAAATATAGGCAGAATGGTGAATGTTACACAGTGTGTAAAGTGGCCACTTAAACCAGCCATTGACAGGTCATAAGCCCTGTAGATGCCTAGACTTCTATATTACCTTCTCTTGAATGTTCTTCATCTTTGTTGTAGAATGTCATAATGATGCGTTGAAAAACTTACCATATCGCTGTTTTGGTGACGAAGAAGGATGGCATTGCCATACAAAAGAGTTCTGTGCCCAGAACCGGTGCCTTTTCCCTAAAAATCAATAATCAAATTAGTATTCAAAATCAAACATGCCCATAAATATATGTTTTGACTTTCAATAAACCTGATGTTTTGTATGTGATATAGGATCATAATTATAATTTCGTTTGCGTCTATCATTGAAGGCATAACTTTTTGTTGCTGTAGCAATGACAATCGTCCAGTTAAACTAGATATTTTTGCGTTCTTCAAGTTAAATGTTTCGTTGCATAGGTCCCATATATATAGTTGGATACTTTATATGGCGCCATTTTTGTGAAAATCACCTCAAGGACGCTGTACAATTAATAAATATCTCAGCACGTCTTGCAGCTACAGAGCGCATGGACGGTTGGGATTCTAAATCCTCGTTTTCAATTAAGATCAAATAAAAATGATAACAGATAGGAGCTAGATTACAGGACGTCTTGCAGCTACAGAGCGCATAGACAGTTAGAAATTTAGCCCCCATTTACACATTTTAAAAATTGACAGATAAATTTAGTGTATTAATGATATTTAAAAATAATAATAATATGAATAATAAAAAGGAGTAAGATTACAACACGTCTTGCAGCTACTAAGCGCATAGACGATTGGAATTCTAGACCCCATTTACAAAATTTAGGTATTTTAAAGTTGATATATGAAAGCTAGATAACCAATCATCGTGCAGCTACAAAGCGCATGGATGAGTGGAACTCTAGCAAAGCTAAAATGATATTAATAAATTTACAAAAAATAGAGCATAGTAGTAAATTTTTCAAGTGTTCATGGCAAGAAATAAGCAATAAAAAACTAAATAAATAAAACACTGTTTCAACTCCATGGCTAACAAAGGGAGATGGATGTCCGAAGAGAATCTTTTGTAGTCCCATATTGACACTTTTTATCCCGGAGCCGTGTAAACACGTGATTATACAACCACGCGTTGTGTCCCGGTCCCGTGTTTTCACGTGGTTTACCAGCTGGTCAAAAAAGTGCATTTTATTGACGTTTAGTGACTTTTATTAGTACTTTTTCGCTGTTGGTAAACTACCTTGAGGTGATTTTCACAAAAATGGCGCTATATAAATTATCCAACCATAACAGTACGTGAAAACATGGGCCTGGGACACAACGCGTGGTTATTATAACGGCTCCGGGACACAAAGCACAAAAAAGGAGTGAGACGCTGTGTATGTGCAAACGTTGCAATGTGGGTCTCCATAAAGGCCAATGTTGGCAAAAATATCACACAAAAATGACTTATTGAATTTTTTCAAATAAAAATGAGAAGCTTCAATTGATTTAACTGAGTATTTTTATAATTATGTCACTTTTAAGAAACCCTTCACAAAGCATGAGATTTCACAAAAATGGGCCGGGCACAGGGTAAATTCTGTGTGTATTCGGCCGATACTCAAAGCGTTAACGATCAAAAATAAAAGATAAATACTGCATAATTTACGT
This sequence comes from Micrasema longulum, assembly GCF_059751315.1. Lineage (NCBI taxonomy): Eukaryota > Metazoa > Arthropoda > Insecta > Trichoptera > Brachycentridae > Micrasema > Micrasema longulum. Next base: position 53,695 of record NW_028277551.1, read on the forward strand.
GGTATAAAATTATTGCAATTCTTTTCAAGAACAAAACTTTTGTATTTTCCTTCGATATCATTTTTATTCAATCTATTATCATCGAATCATTCCAAGAAATTGAAATTTAATCCTTCATCTTTTTATGAGCACCAATGTACCTTAGTTTGGACGAAATTTAAAGAGGCATAATTTGCCGATCAAAAAGTAGTTAAGGGCAATATAAGCGAACTTGAAATCTCCATTGAAGGAGCGACTGCGATATTTGCAAAAAGCTTTGGAAAACAAATTGTGAGATTTGTAATTATGCTTCACCAACTCAATGGAGAATGTTAAGTTTGCGGTGTCAAGTAGTATAATTTAAATCTGGTTTTGCAAGATTTAGAGACGGTTTTGAATTACGCTATTATTTAGGTAGGTAGGATTTTGTATATAGTTTATTTTGGCATCAATAACTAATTTTCCGTTTTTGGTGGAGATCTCTAAGCTTGCTTCTAATACCTTCAATTATATTTTTGTTATTAATCAAATTAAATTTTAAATAATCAGTTATGATAAAGTGTGAGTAAAAAAAAAATACAGAAATACATTAAAAATGATTGTTTTTATCTAATTCTCATTTACTTTATTTTTTAATAGGGCGATTCTGAAAGAAACAGTCTTAAAAAATGTAAAAATCGTATGATTTCCTTACTTTTTGAGCGTTTAACTAAACTTAGCCTTAAGGCTGTAGTCGGGTAAAACGAACGCAAAATTAGGAAATCATACGATTTCGTCATTTTAAAACGAATGTTTTTTTTTTAATCGCGCAATAATAAAAAAACAAAAAAACATAAATTAGATAAAAACAATTTTTTTAAAGGTATTTCTGTTAAAAAATATGCTTAAAAGTCTTATTTAACTAAAATATGATTACTTTTAGACCGGCAGATTACGCCATTTCAAATTTAGACTAAACTTAGGTATCTGGGATCTCAATAAAGACTAAATATTGAACACTAATTTTCTGTAATAATTTGAAGATAATACATTCAACATAAAAGTGGCGGTGGCCAAATTTTAATTTTGTTTTTTGAAAAAAAATACAAGCATTTTAATTCACATACATTTTTGTGACATTTTCCTTTATTTCTACTTAAAATTATGCCTTCGGTAATAATTTTTAAAAAAATAAAGTACTTTAGTTGAAACATTTTTTTAAAGGATTGTTATCACTTTTTTTGAAAAAAGAAGAAGATTCTGGTTGTAATATTCAATTTAAAACAATGTCTTTTTGGCTCTTTCGTGACCTTAAGACCAGCCCTTTCGAAAGCGATTAGGGGTGGTCTGAAGGTCAGTCTAAAAGACCATGTTTTTTTGTTTTTTTATTATTGCCCGATTAAAAAAAACATTTTTTTTTAAACGGCAAAATCGTATGATTTTCTAATTTTGCTTTTGTTTTACTCGACTACAGCCTTAAGCCATGAAGAAAAAATAGGAAAATCTTAATCATTTGGTAAGAATCGTTATTGAAAGACATTTTTTTGTTTAGAATTTATTTTGTTTCATTTGGTAACGATAACAATGTGTTGACTTAAAAATAGTTTTTCTCAAAACTAATTTTTCAATTTTGTTACTCAGAATTTTCATCGCCGGTTGCACAAAAAAAAGTTACGTTTAAAAAATTAAAAGCTAAATAATCAAAAAAAATTGTCAAATATCTTACTTTTTATGGAACCAGTTTTATTCATTTTGGCTGTCAACTTTTTTTGGTGCAACTTACCAAAGTCTGAATCGACAAAAAATATGTTCAACCCGAATTTCTCTTTCAAACAATTTACGCTTTGTCTTTTGGTCAGCATTTCAAGTTTCCGCTGACGTATACTCATAGTTCACATGGGCAGCGAAACACATTTGAAAACATTAAAAAGGCTTAAAACTAAAAACGTTAAAAATGAAAACGATGTCTCAAAAAAGGCAAACGACATTTTGTAAAAATGTGTCTTGTCGGCCACAGGGCGAATTTGAACAGTTTGTTTTGGAGTTATTTACAGTTAATATGGTGGAAAATTAGTTGATACACAAGACAAGACAAGGACAAACGGAAGGTTAAACATAAAATGTATCTAAACTAAACGAAAATATTTGATCGACATTATTTTTAATTTGTCCAAAATATTGTGACATGGACTTTTACCATTTTTATTTTATAACAAAAAACTCTTTGGTCGAACTTGGTAAATTGATTGAACTTTACACTTTGCTTCAATTGGATTATTGCCTACGCATACATTATAAAATAATAATAACTAACAAATGTGTATTTATTGTTTGACACTTTTAATTTAACTTTTTTTCTTTGTATTTGGATATTTTAAACAAATCAAATTAATGTGACTATATTTTGATTAAATAATAAAATAGGTAAAGAAAGATCGTTGTTCGTTTGATATTCTTAGTTTCGCAACAGAATTAATAACCTTTCAAAAATGATTGTTTATCAAAAGATTTTTTCCACATGTTTATGACGAAGATAGCTTTAAAAAACATGTTGATTATACTAATAATTGTCAAAATGGGGAAAAATTGTTTAATAAATTGATTGCATGAAAACGAGTTTAATGAAAAATTGATTAGACGATAAACGGTTTGCATGAAAACGCATGGTTGCTTGAAAAATGGGTTGCATGTAAAATGAGTTGCACGAAAAATTGATTGTATGTAAAATGAGTTGCACGAAAAATGGATTGCATGTAAAATGGGTTGCATAAAAACAGGTTCCGTGTAAAATGCTTTGCATGAAAAATGAGTTGCATGAAAAATGGGTTGCATGAAAAATGGGTTGCATGAAAACAGGTTTCGTGTAAAATGGTTTGCATGAAAAATGGGTTGCTTGAAAAATGGGCTGCATATAAAATGGGATTCATGAAAAATGCATTGCGTAAAAAATGTATAGCATAAAAATCTGGTTTCATGAAAAATGAATTACGTGAAAAATGGGTTGCATAAAAAATGGGTTGCCTAAAAAAGTCAGATAAAGTAATCCACTACCCATTTTGACAAAAACGCGAAGAATTTTTTCATTCTGAACATTAACTCTTCAGCCAATCATATTAATATGATAATTCCAATAAAAAAATCACAAAAATATTTTTTTTGTATCTGATCAATAAAAAATACATCAATTTAATATTGACACACATCTTAGAGTTCAATTCAAAGAGAAGTATAAATATCCTGTTTTCAATAAATTTATTATTAATACTATTTGATAAGTCACAATCAGTATTTCGACATTGATATCCGTCATCTCGGTTCAACAGATGATTTGGAATTTAAACCATTGCTAATTTAAAATGTTAGTAAAGTTGTTAGTATAGGCAATGTTACCGGCGATATTTGAAAGTTGGTGATAATAATTAGCAATACATAATGAATAGTCCAAACAGCCACAATCATAACTATGAATAATCCAAGAAGCCACGATCCTAGCTAATGAATAATCCAATCAGTCACGATCATAACTAATGAACAAGAGAAAGTATTTATTATGTTTGTTAGAAATCCGAATGATTTTGTATAACTAATAAACACTCTCAAACAGTCGACAAAAACTTAAGTATGATCCCAATTATCTATTGAAACTTCTGATCATATTATTTTTGTAATTAGTAATAACAATTCAATTCAAATTTGAAATACGTATCGTAAAGCATGACTAATAAATAATCCGAATTACATCATAACTAATGAACTTTTTCAATTAAGTATTCATCATAACTAATGAATAATCCGAATTTAGTATTCATTATAACCAATGAATAATCCGAATGAAGTATTTTTCATAACTAATTAATAATACGAATTAAGTTAATTTCACTGTAATTGTGTATCTACATCTGTAAAGATATATATTTTAAGTAGGATTAATTTAATATAGGCAAATCTCCACAAATAAGCTACAAATAGTGGCCTTTGTGGGATTTTTGTATTTACTCGCAATATTTTTGATGTATCATTAGCTTAGATTATCTATTTCAATATGCATTATTTTAATTACAAAAATAAAAGTTATGTGTGAATACAACATTTATATTTTTATTTATTTTTTAATAAATCAAAACTAATGAATAATATAAATTAAGCATTCATCCATAACCTATGAATAATCCAAATGAAGTATTTATCATAACTAATGAATAATCCGAATAAAGTATTTATCATAACTAATTAATAATCCGAATTTAGTTACTTTGATTGTAATTCGGTAGATGTAAATATGTTTATTTTAAGTAGGATTCATTTAATTTAGGCAAATCTTCACAAATAAGGTACAAATTGTGGCTTTGTGGGATTTTTGTATTTACTCGCCATATATATTTTTTTGTATCATTAGCTTAGATTATCTATTCTAATATGCTGTCTTTTAATTATAAAAATAAAAATTATGTGTGAATACAACATTTATATTTAATTTTTAATAAATCATAACTAATGAATAATCTGAATTAAGTATTTATCATAACTAATGAATAATCTCAATTAAGAATTCATCATAACTAATGAATTATCCGAATTCAGTATTCTTCATAACTAATGAATAATCCGAATTAAGTATTCAGCATAACTAATGAATAATCAGAATTAAGTATTCATCATAACTAATGAATAATCCGAATTAAGTATTCTTTATAACTTATGAATAATCCGAATTAAGTTTTCTTCGTAACTGATGAATTATCCCAATTAAGTATTCATCATAACTAATGAATAATCTGAATTCAGTATTCTTCATAACTAATAAATAATCCGAATTAAGTATTCAGCATAACTAATGAACAATCCGAATTAAGTATTCATCATAACTAATGAATAATCCGAATTAAGTATTCTTTATAACTAATGAATAATCCGAATTAAGTTTTCTTCATAACTAATGAATAATCCCAATTAAGTATTCATCATAACTAATGAATAATCTCAATTAAGTATTCATCATAACTAATGAATAATCCGAATTTAGTTTTCTTCACAACTAATGAATAAACCGTATTAAGTATTCATCACAACTAATGAATAAACCGAATTAAGTATTCATCATAACTAATGAATAATCCAAATAAACAATACGCGTAATCAGTGCTACAAATAAACACTAAATATAATAGTCTATTTCACCAACTTTCAATAATTACCGTTGCGATGTTAGATAACAATTGATTAAGATTGTGTTTTAATAATCATGTTTATATAGTGGAATTATATGTGAAGTATATTTTTGGATCTGCGAAGGACATTTTAAAATATATGAGGAAACTTAAGCATTGGTACAAAAAATATTTTTGAATACTTACTAAATTTTCTTCTCCCTGTAAAAACAAATTTTGAAAAAAATATTTAAATTACATAAACAAAATAATTTAACATATTTTTTAATCTTTGCAGACATGATAAATACAGTAAGAAATGACAGTCGGTGGCGACCCAGAATACGCTTGCAAAATGTGATTTGGAAGCAAAAAAGCAAGGACAGAGTGATGAATTAACAGCTAATGACAGGTCATAAGCCCTTTAAAGCCTAGATTTTCATGTTTTCTAATACCTGACATATTTGTCCATCTACCTAATGATTCCTTCGTCTCTCTTGAGATATGAGAAGTCCACATTTCAAAAATGATTTATTTTGACTTTTTAATTATTCTTTTATGTTATTCATGTGAGTAAGGTGCCCGACACCCTATGGTGCGTAGGGCACCGTGTAAATATTTGAAATTCAGTCAGTAGGATTTTTAGTAACAATTAAATAAAATATAAAGCAAAAAAAATGAGTAGGTATCTGTATCGACATAGATCGATAGAAAAATATCGTTGATATACGTTTTTGAGTATTGTCTTGATATAATAATATACAATTTTAGGTGATCGTTTGAATAATTATTTTAGACGTTGCCAAAATGAATTAATCTCTGGGAACCGAACCTACGCTTAACACAATTTACCACTGGACTAAAAACAAAGTCATTAAAAACATTTTGAATGTGTCCAAATCTTCGTAAACAATCGGTGGTTTGGTAAGATTTGTTTATATAAATTTTTAAATATTATATTTTATTTTAATTTATTTTATTTTATTTTTTCATTTATTTTATTTTATTTAACCTTAACATAATAATTTAGCACTAGTAAAAGTCATTAAAAACATTTTGTGTATGTCCAAATATTTGTTAACAATTAGTGGTTTCGTAGGATTTATTAGTATATTTTATTTATTTATATTTTTAATATTTTTAATTTTTAAATTCATTTTGTTTTTAACAATTTTTTTATTTAGTTTTCTTTTTTTTTTTTTTTTTGCTTCTTGGTAGTGAGCTCCTACTCCAGTCGGTGATGAAAAAGACAATGACGTTATGATTCGGTGGTGCATAGGGCACCACGTTATAAAAATATTTTTAGAAACACCTCAGTGCAGTGTTGACATTTTTGGCCGAAACTGGCCGAAGCTGAAATTGAAATTTCAATAGGTCAACACGTCTCAAAAGAAGACTTTAACAACTGGTTCTGTTTCTCATGCAGAACTGTATTCTTAAGAGGATACGCGGTGTGACTTTTCTTCGCACAAATATATTCTCATATTTTCTCCCTGGATTATGGCATTACAGCAGTGATTTTTTCTACACACAAAATATATTTACCATTCGCGCGTTTCCATTGTTTTTAAAAAATATTTTTTTTCTTATGAGAGCTAGGGCCATCGAAAATCCCCTTGAAAGCGTCAGTTTTATTTGACTTCTTCCGGCGTGCGAAATACGAATACCAAAACTCATCAAATACACCGCATAGCAGGGGCGAATCGTCAAAGTAAGCGATTACGCACAGCTTACCATTATATTTGACTTTTAATAATAATAATTTATAGTAACCGTGTTTATGGGAAAATAAATCAAGTAATTGTTATTTATTATAAATCACCGTTTATATCTTTCTACAAAAAAATATCTATGAAGTGCGCCCAGCGCCGGCGCCCAGCCTATTCTTACTGAACGATGAAACTAGCCGATTACCTCAGCTTATTCTTTCATACAAAAAAGTACACTGTATTTTTTGTCTTTAACCCAAGTCGGCTTTTTTAGTATTAAAACAAACTTGCAGATTGCAAATATTTTTAGAAGATTCTCTATTTGGAAACTAGTATTTCGGACATTATTTCCGAAGGACTATTTTTCTTTGATGGGATACCGTCGACATATCATGTATCACATAGGACAGGTGGCGTTCGCAGTGGCCATTTTAGGCATTATTCATTTTAAAAGAAATCGGCCAGTGCTCAAGTCTGGACAGTACTGTCAATGACAGATCATAATGGAAATATCTGCGGAATGTCATTGTGGTATTTGTTAATAAACTTTTGTACAAGTATTGTATTAAAATAGTGTAGAATAAAGCTACGTTTATCGCGTGGTTTATAATAATTGTTGTTTGAGTTGATTTTCACAGAACCACAAAAAATTTCATTTATAATTACATTACTTACATGTAATGTAAATACTTATATGTAGTACAAATTAATGAAAAAATTTAATAGATTACCTATAAAATAAATCAAGGCTCGCCACTGCCGCATAGCCCCCTTTATTGAAGTTAATGTAACAAGAAACCTAAGCATGGTAGGCGAACGCGCCAACCACTACACAACGAAACGGACTTTTCCTTACTCGATTTAAATTTTCAGCATTTTTACTTGAGAGACAAATGCGGGGTCCTGAACATATTCCACATACAGAACTGTAGTATTCGTTTCGGCCGGACGCGGAAATATCCAGTAAATGTTAACAAAGGTTTGGACATACGCAAAATCCATCAATTAAAAAAATAATGTTTTGTTGTGTAATTTTTTTCTTTATAGCTATTGTTACAAAAATAATGACGTATAATAAAATAGACACGTTACACGCGCGTAGTACATAGTATTTCAATTCGTGGCTAATCGCTTTTCGTGCCTTCTAACGCGTGTTCGTCATGTTCGATGCTTGGCCATAGTGGCGAGCGTTTTGCGGCGCGGCGCGGGCGCGGTGCGCGGCAGCCTTGCCCTTGCCGCCCGCGCGGTCGCTATGGACACTACCCTTGCTACCATTAGTGACCGGCCGAAGTTTTGTTTTCGGCCGAAAATTGGCTCAAAATTTCAGCTCGGCCTGCGGTCGGCATGTGTCGGATTACGTTCGTCCGTACTCGGGTAGAAAATTAGCACAATTAAAGATATTGGATTGTTGTCCATTTAAATAATTAGTTATTGTATTGTCATTGTCTAACATAAAAAAATTGACTAGACTGATTTTGTGATTTCATATTTGTGACGTCAGAGGTTCTCTTCCGCTTAATTTCGATCAGTTCTGCCGATTGGTCCATTGACGGCAAAGAAAAAAAAATCTTTCATAACTCTCATATCATGAACTAGTGGCGTCGTTCAAAGAAATTCGTTTTTATTATATTTTTCAATCATTTTTAGGAAACTTTGCCGTACAATTTAATGCTCCAAAACATTTATTGTATCCAATTTTCCGTAGGGCTGAAGTTCCTCATTCTTCCATCTCTTGATTTTAGTGAAGTTAAAGAGCTGAAACCTTTATTGTTGTGAAAAAATTCGTCTGATAGAATTATTTCACGTACGAGGTCTGTTCAGAAAATAACGGGAATTTCTAAATTTTTGCGGGTTTGGAGAGTCCGATAGTCAATTTAATGTTGGTATACATGCCACTGAAGTTTGCTAAATTTTTTGAGCTGTATTCATTGTTAACTTTGTATGTGGCAGCCGCTAAGATTAGACGTGTTTTTATGAGCTCGGTGATTTTTGTTTGTTAAAAAAAATGGATCAAAGAATTTGTATCAAATTTTGTAAAAAAAAAAATATGAAGTGTAATAAAGTGTGTGAAATATTAACAAAAGGTGAGTCTGCTATGAGTAAAACAAGAGTTTACGAGTGGTTTAAGCGCTTCTAAGATGGCCGTGAAGACGTTGAAGATGACGAACGGCCCGGACGCCCCAGCACATCAACAACCGATGAAAACGTAGAAAAGGCGAATGAAATGGTTATGAATGATCGCCGCATCACAATCAGAGAAGTCGCTGGTGATGTTGGCATATCGATTGACTCATGCCATGAATTTTTTTCGACTGTTTTGGGTATGAAACTCGTGGCAGCAAAATTTTTTCCAATTTTTTTAAATTTTGAACTAAAACAGCGGCGAATGGAAGTTTCTCTGGTGTCTAAATGAAGTCCACGACGATGCAGAATTGCTAAAACGTGTTGTAATAGGTGATGAAGTATGGGTTTACGGATATGACGTCGAAACTAAGGCTCAATCGTCCTAGTGGAGGGATTCTGGATCGCCAAGACGAAAATTGCCGAGCACGCCGAACACGTCTAACCTAGCGGCTGCCACAGACAAAGTTAACAATGAATACAGCTGAAAATTTAAGAATACTTTAGTGGCATGTACGAGGGCGGATTAAAAATGAAGCTACCTAAGTAGGAAAAAAACTAACATAGTCTCCTTTTACTTCGACACACTTAGTAAGACGATATTCCAACTTTTTATACCATCTGAATAATACGATTTCGGGAAACTCTCAAAATACGCGTTAGTTTCGGTAATAACTTCTTCGTTTGAGCTGAACCTTTTTCCTGCAAGCCATTTTTTTAAGTTTGGAAACAGGAAAAAGTCACTAGGAGCTAAATCTGGACTATAAGGTGGATGATCAACCAATTCGAAGTGTATTTCACGTAATTTTAGCATCGCATCTAATGCTGTGTAAACCGGTGCGTTGTCTCGAAGAAATATTTAAATGTAGTCGTTTTACTTTGATTGCATCATTCAATTGATCCAATAATGCACGATAATACTTTCTTGTGATTGTGAATCCTTTTTCAAGATAATCGATGAGCAATATTCCGAGTGCATCCCAAAATACAGTGGCCATAACCTTGCTAGCCGATTTCACTGCCTTTGCCTTCTTCGAAGCACTTCCACCAGCTTCACCCATTGTTTCGATTGATTTTTGGTTTCAGGTGTATAGTGGTGCACCCACGTTTTATCAACAGTTATTAATCGATGCCAAAAACCAACAGGATTACGCTTTATCATGTCCAAACACTGCTGTGAAGTGGTCTCTCGAACTCGTTTTCGTTCGACACTGAGCAAACGCGGCACCCATCTTGCCGATAACTTTTTCATATGCAAATTTCATGCAAAATGTTGAACACACGTTCATATGAGATGTTACCATTTCGAAAATCTCACGCAACTTCACTCGGCGATCATTCAAAACTATATCGAGGATTTTCTTGATATTTTCTTCAGTAACCACCTCTTTTGGCCTTCCTGTTAATGGTATTGTTGCAGTGCTTGTTCGGCTGCGTTTAAATTCAGCAATCCAATATTTTACCATGCAATTTGACGGAACAGACTCACCGTAATGTTAATCGAGCTTTTCTTTTGTCTCTTTTGCCGTTTTCCCTTTCAAATAATAGTGTTTAAAAACTGCACGAAATTCGCCTTTTTCCATTTTTCAATAAACACGAAAGTTGTTTACTTCAAACGACTACAACAAATAAACTAATCAATGAATTTGGGTGACATTTTAACAGCTGTCGTTTGACAGATCGGAATTTGGGAAAAATGAATCATTTTTGTGTTTGTGCTGCCATCTAGCGCTAGGTAGCTTCATCATCAATCCGCCTTCGTATACCAACATATCAAAAATTTGACAATCGGACTCTCCAACCCGCGATATTCAATAAAATCTCGTTATTTTCTGAACACACCTCGTACTAGGCAACGCCTAAAAATTTCTCAATTTCTCAATTTTTAAACATCTTGGACCAGTAGCTCAATCACAAATAACTATCGACGTGCTAATAAGCGACGTGATAACAATTTCTCACCACGGTTGTTTATCGTATTCGCGATCACAATGCAATATCCGTGAACACCTAATATTAAACGTCAAAATATTTTCGTTTCGCGGCGTATAATCCTGCTGCGCAATCACATATTTGAATTTCGCCGGTGTAAATATGAAAAATATTCCAAAACTGCTATTTTTATTTATTTATTTATTATTTATCGCGCTTTTTATTGCATTTAGCCGGCGGTTAGCAAGCCAAATGTCAAAAAAAGCAGTCGCCATAGTAATTGTAACTTAATCTTTACTTTTTTGTATTAGATACTCCTTGCTATTTTGCAAATGCAAAATATTGTATTATTTTTTATAGCAAACGCCGATTTTTCGCCAGTGAACTATTTTTTTTTACGAGGAAAACAAAAAAAAAAACGACACGAGCGTTGACTAAGGGCTTGTCCATAGTACGGGCCTGAGGCGGTGGCGACAGCGGAGGCGTTAGTTTTAAACATACGAAAATGTATGAAAAACGACACACATGGCCATAGTACGAGGCCTTAGAAATTACACACGCGTTGGCTTATGACTGCGATAACTTAAGCACGTTCATTATTGGTCATTGTGATCGTTCAAATGCTTAGCATGTTTTTAAGCACGTCGATAGTTATTTGTGATTGAGCTACAGTTGATTTTATTACAATATCTTGAGTGTGTCTAAATATTTGTGGACAAAATACTGGATTTCATCCCCCAGGGAGTCATTAAGATTAACAAATTAAATATGTATTGTCATTCTTTCAAACACGATAAAAACCGACTCATCCCAATGTATATTTGGTTCTTTTATATCACTTTAAAGTAGTGCCAAGTTTAAAAAAACACCCCCCAAATAATTATTTTTCCCGCGTATGTTTGCAAGTGTATTGTGATATTATATCTTTCCAATGCATTGTTTGCTAAAGGAGATAGGCTAAAAGGGGAATAACGTGTCTATTTATTATACGTCAATGGTTACAGACGGTATTTTAGACACAAACAAGAGGAAGACAAACACAAATGGTGTATTTAAAATTAATAAAATTATAAATTCGCCTTATAGCCGCATACAATAAAAAATATTAAGATAAATTTCATATTAAAAGGTGTTCATCGTAGGGGAGACGTAGGCGACCCCGGACGGCGGGTACGTTCAGACAGTGGGTACCGCCAGACAGACGCATAAAAAGATGCTCTCTATTTGATATTTGATTTATTATTAATCACAAATAGTAGACGTCTTAAGTTAAAAAGCCCTTGTTAAAATTAATCCGCGAACTGTCACTTTATTTTAATAAAATTATCGAAATACTGAAAATGATATTGGTAGCACTTACTTCGTGAATCATTGTTATATTTTTGAGATATAAATAAAATATCTTTGTTTTATAAAACACTTTTTATTGACTCGTTTCGGCAACTACAGGTTACCCTCTTCAAGGTTATTTAAAAACTAAACATACATAATATATTATGTAAATGAAATAGTCAACAGATTAGTGCGTTTCGATAAAAGAAGCGGTAATGAGGAAGTACAGTGGTTTTCTTTTGTTTAAAAAATATCATCAGTTTTGACTTACTTTCGTTCATCACCAATTCGCTCTCCAGCCATACATTATACATTCTAGAGACTATTTGTTGCAAATCTTCCTTGCTGTTTGCCAAAAAAAACTACATCATTACTGATATTGATTCTATTATTTAAATAATATTTAAACAGTACTACGACAAACTCATTTTAGGCCGTAAAGTCCACAATAACAAGAAATATACGGCAAATTGAGAGAGTTAATGCAAAACCGCCACTGCGCATGATCACTGTTTCTGGGAAGACCATCTAAACCAGCAGCAAAAATACTATTTCTTTTAATCGTCAATTAAGGATCTTGGCATTACTTTAGAAAGTAAACTCTCCTATCATGAACACATTGATAATATTGTAAACAAATCTCTCAAACTTCTCGATTTTATCAATAGAATGACGACGGACTTCAAAAATATAATTACCATCAAAACTCTTTATTGCTTACTAGTTCGACCCCATCTAGAATACGCTTCTCCTATTTGGTCTCCATTCTACAGGACTCATATTGACCATATCGAGTCTGTCCAACACCGTTTTCTAAGAATAGTGGCATGGTTGCTCGGATTGCAAAGGGGTGATTATTACTATTTTGAAATAGAGCAATCTCTCAATCTGTCTTTATTGGAGAGACGTAAAACTGAGATAGACCTTATATGCATTTTCAAAACACTTAATGCTATAAGTAATGTCCCATCTCTGTTGCAATCAATTTGTTTTCATGTCCCCAACCGTGTCACCAGAAGTCAAAATCTGCTATTTATTAAATCTTCCATGAGCAATTCTTGTTTTTATTCCCCAATGTCCAGAATGTGTGGATTAGTCAATTCGTCACACGACTTTAATTCTTTGAGATAGATCTTCCGGCTTTTCGTAGATCTCTTTGCGACTAAAACAGTGTAGGATGAAGTTGGATTAGCATGGTGTATGGACCTTTTATGAGCAGTTTTAACTGTTGTAACTGTTGTAATTGGCTTAAGCAATTTTTATAATACATTTTGAGTTTGCCAAATGTTTGTAGACAAAATACTGGATTTCACCCCCTGGGGAGTCATTAAGATTAACAAATAACAATAGAGATGGAAAACGTTTTAGAGAAGGAAATATGGAAGTCTAGGCATTTGAGAGCTTGTGATTTGTCGTTAGCTGGTTTAAGTGGCAACTTTGCACACTGAACTACATGAAAATCGACAGATAGAAGAACTGAAGAAGTATGGATGTTCAAACATAGGCAAAATGGGGAATGTCACACAGTGTGTAAAGCAGCCACTTAAACCAGTCAACGACAGGTCACAAGCCCTGTACATGCCTAGACTTCTATATTCCCGTATCTAAAACGTTTTCCATCTGTGTTGTTATTTCTTAATATTCATTTTAAGTTAAATATGCACATTGAACTTAAAAGAAATAGGCATTTGGCTACTGGTTTTGTTGATTTTCTCATAAATAGTGATCAAGCCCAGTGGCGGTTTTGCATTTAACTCCTTCAATTACACTTGATGATTTTGAAGGGAAGATCTTAGCTCCGGCACTCAATGGGTTCCGAAATTGAAAGCTGAGATCTACGAAACCACGATGAGCATCCCCTAATTAATGAACACCTTTGAATATTAAAGTAGGTACAATATTATTTTTATGTTTTTTCAAAGCAAATAAATCAATTATAGGTTTTAATTAATTTGTGAATTGTTTTGATAACTTACAGTTTCGGATCCAGCGGCTGTAACTAACTCTTGGAGAGCTCGAACCGATAGAGCCTGAAAATCAATCAATATTTATTTATTTATTTATACATCAACGGTTCAAAGAACCTTTTACAAAAAATAATAATTTAGTACCATGTGTAGTACATAGTATGAAATAATAGAATAATTAAAACTAAACAATTTATTAAACATATAGTACAAAAAGTTTAAAAACAACATAACATTTCTAAATAAAGATAGCAATAACCATGAGAAAATCTTATGTAATAAATATAAATATAACACAGTAATTCAACAATGTTTGATTATGTCCAAATGCTTGCAGACTGGCTGGATTTCATCCCTAGGGAGATGATCGTATTTAAATTTATTTCAACAGAGAGGGAAAAGGGATGTTCAAACATGAGCAGAATGGTGAATGATACACAGTGTGTAAAGTGGCCACTTAAACCAGCCAATGACATGTCATAAGCCCTGTAAATGCCTAGACTTCCATATTCCCTTCTCGAAAACTTTTTCCCTCTCTGTTGAAATAAATTTAAATAACACAGTAAAGTTGAGAATAACTAGATAATAATAATAAAAAAATTAATACAACATTAGTACTTAAAAAATAAATAATAATATCTCTATTTAGTGAAATCATCATCATCAGGCGTTTGAAAGAAGTTGCCATTTGGCAATAAATCCACCATATTAATAATAATATTTTCAGAATTTCAGAAATCTCTAAGTTCGATCATATCACTCCACTACTTCGGAAATTACACTAGATACGTTTTCGACAGAGGGTGGAATACAAGTTATGTTGGCTTATGTATCTATAAGTCACTGCACAACTTTGCTCCGGAATATCTAAGAGAACTCTGCATTCTAGATGAACTAGCTGACAGACGTCTTACGCTTAGATCAGGTACATTTACGTCGAGAGGAAAAGTTATTATACCTCTACGCAAACAGCGCACTAAATTCCTCGAACGTGCATTTGCGGTCGCAGGCCTACGGCATGGAATGCTCTCACAGTAGAGGTGCGAGGCTGTGAGAGTGAGGTATGGATGTAATATTACGTAATTTTACCGAAGGGCGCGGTAAAATACCGTAATTTGCGGTATTTTACGGTAATTTTCGCTAAGAAACGAATATGACGTATTAATTTTAATAGTAGCTTTATTCTAGGACACGTTACATGACAGTGAAAACCAGGTTTAGATCCACTGGGTGGTTGTCGAGATTTATTATAAGTATGGGACGTTCAAGGTCATTCAGTATATACTTTACTAACTTTTTCATCCAATCAATGAACGAATTTTTTTTTACACAATATGTTTATTTTTATTTTTATTTTATTTTATTTCATTGGAAAGCCAACAGACATTTATACATTTATAAGAATCAATTATACCATAAATACACATCATAAAGTCCAATTAGAGGCTTCTACATAATATTGTTATTGTAAATGTTGTCACATAAAAATTATACATAACATAAAATAACTAATCATACAAAACTTATAATATTACTAGAAATGTAAATGAATATTGGTCACACAGTTGCACATTACAATAAATAATACAACTATAGTTGACCATACAGTGTACATTTATTATGTGCCTACATACAGAACTGCACATCACCTGCATAATATAGGCTGCGGATTCAAGGCGCAACATCATAACTTGAATTATTTTTGGAAATTTCACTTTTAAAGGAAGTTAAAGATATGTTATTAATATCAATACAATTTAATTTCTGATTACACATATGGCGGGTTCTATTTACAAATGAATTTAGAAAAGATTTAGTTTTACATTTAGAAATTTTAAAAAGAGATTGGTTTCTGGTCTGCGTTACTGGGACTCTAAAATTAATAAGTGACAGAATCTTAGGGCAATCTATCATGTTATTCAAAGTTTTATACATAAAAATGGCATCAGCCCTGTTCCTTCGAGTTTGGAGAGTTTGGAGTTTAGGTAAGTTTATAGACTCATCTGGACCTGTATTCTGAGTCAACCGTCTAAAATTGCAATACGATAAAAATTTTGATTGTATAGATTCAATTGTTAATTAAACAATGTTAGCGTGATCATCGTATGAAATAATGTGTATAATATGTAGATGTATACTTTTTATGCCATTATATTTGTTCGTTTATCTACTGCATTGTTTTTCAACCTGTGGGTCACGACCCCCTGGGGGGTCGCGGAGCCTCTGTAGGGGGGTCGCTAGAGGTCGAGAAAACTTCAGTTTTTTTATACAACATATAATTTGTGAGACTTAAATAAAAAGTCGATAAGAGTTAAAATTATTATATTTAACAAAATTTCCCTATAATCAATCATACAAGTCTGAAAAATGCTAGTTCAAAGCATGTTATTACAAAGAAAATAAATATTAAAAATGTGTTTAAATAGAAAATGATTACATCTGTGCTTGCTTATCTTCGTTCATTTTAATGTGAAGGTTGCGCTTGAGTTTGTTCAATTAATTTCTCCCATCGTGGATCCGTTTTTGCCACTTTGCACATTCTAGCGAGAATTATCTCGAAGCGTAAAGAAACGTCTCAAAACTCGTGGATCTTTCGGACTACCAGCGCCATCTGTTGCTAACATCCGGAACCTGCACTAGTTCCTAGTGTTACCAACAGATGGCGCTGGGAGTCGAACCCTAACGATATATTTTATTTATTTATATACATCTAATATGTTTGTATTGGTTTGTTAGTTATCAATTGGCCACATATTCAATTAAAAATTATATGTTTCACGTACTTAATACTTAATTATATGTTTATATCAGATTGCAAATAACGCAAACGCCTAAAATTTTTGTAAGCATTATATATTTTTAACATACATGGAAAAAAGGGTTGGGGGGTCGCGAAATATTTTTTGATACTGGGGGGGTCGTGTCATGAAAAGGGTTGAAAAACGCTGATCTACTGTATACTATTTGAAGGGTTTATTTCTACACGCCATGTATTTTTGGTAAAAAGGCACTACGCGCCGTGTATATTAATAAATAAACAGTAGTTTCTACCAGTAAAGAATTTGGGCACTTTGCTGTAATTACCTGTTCGATGACAAACACGCACTGTGATAGGTCCGGAGGGACGTTCTTGTCCGCTATGTTCTCCAGGAAGCAGTGCCGATTACCGAACCCTTCGGCCGCCAAGCAAACTCTCTCCCCGGTCGCCGTACAAGACAAGCAAACCATGTCTTCCTGCAAACACAAAACGGAATAATGAAGATGTTTCAAGAGATATGTGAGGTCAAAGTCCAATGATAGATGACATACAAACGCAGCAAACTATTCAACCTGAGATATTTAGTAACGACCGAAAAAGCAAGTCAGCGTTTTATATGGAATACAATACATTATATTATGCAAGAGCAACAGTATTACATACCCTACTGTGGGTTGCCTATATGAGCTCTTCGTAATGAGCTTAGGTCATCATGGGCCAGGAAGCAGAGTGTAATGCTTTGGCAAAAAGTACCTGGTTAGCACCATGCGAAGGAACTGATAAAAGAATACTAGCAAAGTTTTGCTTTTGACCCAATAAAGCTCTCCCACAATCAAGTGAGGGTTATGACTAGAGCTCGCCCAGGGCACTGCAGATTGAACAAACACATTATTAGAATGAACCTTTCCTAAACATCTAGACGTAGGTTATGCAGCGCAGACAAGGAAACACCTATACACATTCACTACTGGGGCCCACTGGTTAAACCTGAGGATGTTAAAGAGCTCGCCACCTACCTAATAGCCTGATGCTTTAGGAACCTGGGCTTGGATAGGAAGATTTAGCTAAATGTAAACTCTCGCCTTCCTCACAGTACCCAGGTTCTTTATAGACCTGGACTTGGAAGGCGAGAACTATTCACGGAGACCCGTCACAATAGATCTTCACAGGTCGCAGTGACGTCAGGAGCTTGCATAGCACTGACCTCCACCACTAAGAATAAGAACATTATTACATATAAGATATCGGTCCAGCAACGTCCTGGAGTACTTTAACTGCATCCCAGCCATGGAGATATGAAGAACAAAGGAACGCGCCCATAAAGAGATCACAAGGCGATTACCCATGAATATACAATTTTTCCGATTTTAAATATCTTATTTTTGAATGGGTATTGACTACACAGCACCGGAACGCGGGTATGTTTTAGGCTCAGTAAGGGAAGGGTTAAGCTCGTATTAAATCAGTTATCGTATTAAACGCGCACGCGTTTAATTAGAGACTAGGTACTATACAGATAGTACCTATTCTTTTCTTATGGCCCTTTTCACACATTCCACGCCTATCCACTAATTAGATTAACGTAATTTTACCGGGTACCCTACAAAAGCTGACACGCATACGCGTTTGTAGGCTGAACGCGGTAAAATAACCGCACCGGGTGGATTGGCGTGGCATATGTGAAAAGGGCCTATGGATGCGAATCGTCGCACCCCGATACGGCCCAAAACAGCAAAATACTGAGTTTTTAGAATAGGTGTCTCGGAAGAATTTTTGTTGTTCGATAGTTTGACTTTGTAAGGGAAACAATGAGGAATTCCACTATTTTCTAATTTTTTTTTCTATTAGCGTACTATTTAACTAAGCAAAAATATATTTTTTTTTGTGCGTTATTTACAAAGATATGATTTTTTAAAGTTACATTTATCAAATACCGCGCCAAATGACTGTAATCAGTGTGTCACTTTTCAGTAGTGACGTCATGAAACGGTTGGCGTTCTTACTTTCACTGACCGCGGTAAGTTGTATTTCTCCAGCCAATAACAAAACTGACAAGAATCTATGGAATATTGCTTTGATTACTTCATTTAGTTGATCGTAATTTGCTCATTCCTATGTTATGGTTGTTTTTACGAACGGTAGATTTGGCAACGCTGTTGAAATGTCAAAACTTTTCAATCACAAATTATACTCTATGGTCAAAACGATCCTTACAAGTTGCGGGGGCTTTAAAGTGGAAACCGGAAATACTACACGTAGATATAAGGAGTGACGTCATTATTTACGATATCAAAATGAATACTATTTTTAACATTTTTTTTTTATTTTTGCGTGCGTTTTTGAGATATTTCATCCAACTTCAAAATTTTTAAATATTCACGTGTACACATAAACATTTTTAAAATTTAATTCCGGGTTGGGCTGGAATTCCTCATTATAAGCAAATGGACGCAGCAAGCTCCGGTGAGAACTGTCATCAAGCGAAGGCAATACGCTGGGCTGGGTCATATACTGTGGGTGCCTCCTGAGAGCCTTGACCACGCTTGTCTACTTTGCAAGGTATCAGGTTTTCGACGATCGCCCTGAGCGTCCGCTGCTGACTGTACATCGGCAGTTCATGTCAGAATTATAAGACGCGAACTGGAGATGCGATGCACAGGAGCTGGCAGCCGACAGTGATACCATACGCTCCAACTAGGGAGTAGACATGGAATGATGTATAAAAATCACTGCTCTAGTGCCATTTTACAGGAAGAAAAATCCGGAACATGTTTGTATGAAGAAAAATCAGACCGATTGAAACTTGTAGAAGCCGTGAAAAACATGCGTGGGGTTTTTGGCAGGTTACCAAAAATCTCCATACTGCCGTGCAAGCATTTTGATACGACTGTAATACGACATAATTGTATGCTTTGTCTACCTAACTCCGGTATCTGGTCAGATCATCTCTTTATTATTAACGAACCCATTTATATAACGGGGTGAAACTCGTCAACTTGCAAAGGACGCGTGTAAAAGAATACATGCATACGGTACATTTTTGGTCTTAGGAAATATGACCACATTTCTGATTATCGTAGGCAACTGAAATGGCTCAAAATTAGACAGCGGAGAGACTATCACTTCCTCTCACTTCTGTTCAATGTACTTCATAGTCCTAACGCTCCTATATACCTGTGTGAAAAATTTCAACGCTTATCAGTTCATGGTTTACCTCTTCGTTCTAATTCTCAAGGCACTCTCTCAATACCCACCCACAATTCCTCTTTCTTCTCTAACTCATATGGTGTCCATGCGGCTCGACTGTGGAATCATCTCCCATCCACCATCAAAGATGTTACTACATTATCTCTGTTTAAATCACGTTTGAAGAAACATCTCCTTTTTCTTCCTTAACATCTCCTTCTTTCCTTTTTCCTCTCTTCTCTTTTTTCCTTTTTCCCATAGAGTAATAGTTTTAATTTAAGGTAATTTATAAACAAATACGTTTATTTCTATTTGTATATATCTTTAGCTTTTTAATCTTTTTTTCTTTTGAATATGTTCTGTAACTTGAATTATAAAAATTAAATTTTTATTTTATTGGTTGGTTGGAAGATCTCTCAATACCCACCCACAATTCCTCTTTCTTCTCTAACTCATATGGTGTCCATGCGGCTCGACTGTGGAATCATCTCCCATCCACCATCAAAGATGTTACTACATTATCTCTGTTTAAATCACGTTTGAAGAAACATCTCCTTTTTCTTCCTTAACATCTCCTTCTTTCCTTTTTCCTCTCTTCTCTTTTTTCCTTTTTCCCATAGAGTAATAGTTTTAATTTAAGGTAATTTATAAACAAATACGTTTATTTCTATTTGTATATATCTTTAGCTTTTTAATCTTTTTTTCTTTTGAATATGTTCTGTAACTTGAATTATAAAAATTAAATTTTTATTTTATTGGTTGGTTGGAAGAAATTGCCATTTGGCAATAAGCCCGCCAATGTACATACGCAATTTCTTCATGGGTCCTTTTGTATCGCGGAGTAATAAATACAACTAGGTATCTTCAAAATCAAAGGGTACTCGAAAAGGTTTGCCTTGGACCTAATAAACTAGGCTGAAATCAAGTGACGGTTATCACTAGAGCCCGCCAAGGGCACTGCAGATTGATAATAATAATTCAAAAAGTTATCAGGAGTGATGTTAAGGTGATTTTAAACAAAAATATGAAAATAATTATTCATAGATGGCGCTTTCATAATTTTAATTGAAAAATGTCATTTTTACGTTTATAAATAAATAACTTACCTTTTTTGTTTTGTACACCATTTTGTAAAAATAACCTGAATTATATTTTTATGGTATTTGTTACAATTAATATAGTGTAAAGTTTCCGCAAACCGAGTTTTGTAAAAATTCCGTTGAAAATAAACGTAAAAATAACTTTTTTCATAAAAAAATATAAAAGCGCCATCTATGAATAATTACTTTCATATTTTCTTTTAGAATCACCTTAAATAAAAAGTGATTAGATGTGAAGTAAAATTAAAAGGGGATCAATCGTGATGTTTGAAAAAAGAAACCTTACCGTTCGTAAGAATGAGACATCATCTTGCTCGGATCCGCCTTCTGCCTCCGCCATATTGGATAACTTAACTCACCGATCACCACTCTGGCAACACTGTTCACAATTTAAAAACAAATCAGTTCTAAATTCGAAAATTACCACTTTTTTCGAACGCAGGGATTCATGTTGTCTTGGTGCAAACAACGCGAACTTTTTATTTATTTGTTATTTTTAGATTTTTTTCTTCATGTCGTTGAAAGATGCGATTCTGAAACAAAAAAACACAGTTTTAAATTATGGAAACCTTTGTGAAAAGAAAGAACGTAACAGGTAATATTTTAAGCATATGCAAATCTTTGTAGACAGATCGCCATCAAAACAAGTCGAGTAAAAAAAAATTCTATTTATCACAAAATATTTTTTTAATTTCCTCGAAAACGATTTATTGCACTAGCCACACCCCTAATACGTCACGATTCGGTAAAAAAAAAACTTTGTTTGTGACCGTTTAAATTTAAATAGAACATCACAATTGTCAAGGCCGCATTTTTGCAACGACATTTTTTAAAACTATTTTATTTTAAAAGTTATGTATGAAAACATTTCTCCACAACATCAATTTTGATTTTAAAAATACAATTAATTTTTCTAAATCCATTTCACATATTTTTATCGGTTTTTGTAGTAATGTGATATTTCGATGTTTTTTTTAATTTAAATATGTGCGTTATGATTTACCCAAATATTTCATTTTGAGAGCTATTTTCAACGAGTTGTAAATAACTCCTTCCTGATAACAAGATCGGATCTGATCCTGACTGCCACGCGACAGAAGTACCAGCAATAAAAGTTCCAGAACCCAGAATAAGGTAGGCATTACAGTCATTGTATTTAGGGTTCTGTAGCAGAGTGAATAAAAGATAACGCATCTCGCGAACCAGCAGTTCAAGCGTGCATCTGCTAACGGGCAAGTGGCGTGATCAATTAGAAATTGGGAATTAAGTTGGGGTAGAGTGAGATTCGAACCACCGACCTTTTAACCGTGAGTCCGAGAGTCCGAGACACCCACAGGACCACAACCCGATCAAAATATTTTGAAGCTATTTGCTAGCCTCGTTCGAGTATAAAGAGTTTTATTATTCATTTGGATATTGTTAGAGGCACAAATGTTTTTTAAAATATCGTCATAAGTTTGACAGGAGACAGTATAACTAGTTACCGACCAAAGTTTTGGTTTCAGTTTCGGCCAAAAATTGTCTAAAACTTTGACTCAGCTGAAACCTGCGGTCGGGATGTGTCTGATGACGTTCGGCTGTACTCGGGTGCATCTTATGGCTAGTGAATCTTAAGGTCTAGTGAGTTCGGATATCTTTCGTATTCATATTTTTATAATTCCTTTACAGTTTTGCCCTGGACATTGGGACTCTCAGAACTATGTATTTTGCTATTTTCCAGTCAGTGGCAACTTATGGTGTAGTGGGCTGGGGAGGTTGCGCTGCGTCTATCATGAACCCCTTAATAAATAAGCAAAAAACAATTCTTATAGTGATGCTTTGATCTTCCTCAACTTTCCCATCCGAGACATTGTTTCAAGTTATGAAGGTACTGGATAGGTACTGAATAGACAAAAAAAAAAAGAGTCATTGACACATTTCTGGTCATGCGGCTACAAGAGGAGATCGCATCAGAATGCTCGTACAAGGTTTTCCTGTAATTTGGATTATTTAATACCAAAAGCACGTTTGACTTACGATCAAAGAAATTTATTCTGGATGAACGAACATATTAAGTTCTCCAAAACGAAAGCTATTTTCAGGAGAAGTGTACAAGTTTGGACTTTGTCTAAGGGAAGAAACCATTGCAGGAGACTACTACGAGACATTGCATAGATTTATTTATGGTACTATTATGTTGTTGTGGAATGCCTACGGGCGCTTAATTGTGTCGGTGAGTGTAACAGCGTGACATTAATTTGGGCACCTGGACACTCAAACATCAGCGGTAACGAGGCAGCTGATGAATTGGCCAGGCTGGGAGCTGAGACAGCCCCGATAGGCCCTGAGCCCTACTGTGGGTTGCCTAAATGTGCTCCTCGTAACGAGCTTAGGTCATTGGCCAGGAAGCAGAGCGTTGTGCTCTGGCAAAAAGTACCTGGTCAGCACCATGCGAAGGAACTGATAAAAAGGTAATTGCAAAGTTTTGCTTTTGACCTAATTCGAGCTTTAGTTCAGCCTCATCAAGTGAGGGTTATCACTAGAGCCCGCCCAGGGCACTGCAGATTGAACAAACACCGCGCTAGAATGAACCTTTCTAGATGTAGGTTCTGCAGTGCAGATGAGGAAACACCTATACGTGTTCTATGTGATTGTGATGCTTTACATCATAAAAGGAACCTCATCGTTGGGGGACCACTGGTTGAACCTGGGGATATTAAAGAGCTCGCCCTTTGCCTAATAGCCGGGTACTTTACGGATCTGGGCTTCGAGGAGGAGATTTAGCAAAATGTAAACTCTCGCCTTCCACATTGTAGCTAGGCTCTTTATAGACCTGGGCTTGGAGGGCGAGAACTATTCACGGGGACCCGTCTCAATAGATCTTCACAGGTTGCAGTGACGTCAGGAGCTTGCATAGCACTGACCCCCAGCTCTAAAAATAAGAACTTCAAAATCAGCATTTGTGAGTTACCCACTAAAAATACATGTTTTTATCGTCCTGAATGAATGCTACGAATAGACACGAGGGTGTTGGAAGCAAACTAAAAATCTCTATTGGAGGAGTTACTGAGATATTAGCGAAAAACTTTAAAAAAAGAATATACCATAACAACTAATCAAAAAACGCTAAAAATAAACAAATTTACTCATAAAACAATATTTTGAGTTTGTCCAAATTTTTGTAGACAAGGACTGGATTCAACTCCCTGGGGAGCTGTTTATATTTACATATTACAACAGAGATGAAGAACATTTAAAAGTAGGTAATATAGAAGTCCAGGCATCTACAGGGCTTATGACCTGTCCATGGCTGGTTTAAGTGGCCACTTTACACACTGTGTAACATTCACCATTCTACCTATATTTGAACATCTACATTCCTTCAATTCCTTCATCTGTTGATGTTTGTGAAGTTAAAGAGCTGAAACCTTAATATATGCGGGTGAGATTCATCTAATTGAATTATTTCACCTACATACTAGGCAACGCCTGAAAATATTATTTTTTCAATTTCTATACTTCTTCATGGACCAGGTAATTTAT
Source organism: Micrasema longulum (assembly GCF_059751315.1). Taxonomy (NCBI): domain Eukaryota; kingdom Metazoa; phylum Arthropoda; class Insecta; order Trichoptera; family Brachycentridae; genus Micrasema; species Micrasema longulum. Next base: position 78,427 of record NW_028277551.1, read on the forward strand.
CAACAATATTTTGAGTTACTCATAAAATGTATGCCATTATTTCATTGTATCCTTTATTTAACACGGTTTCTGCCAAAACTAAAACGAAAGCCGAAACTCGGTTCCGGTTTCGGCTGAAAATATTGTTTCAGTCGGTTGCTAAATATTACTAATCGAAAGTTCGGTCACGAGACACGACAAAAAAAGAACGGTTTATAACATAACAAAAAGGTACAAAATTTCATAAAACAAAGGCTTCCTTTGTGGGCGGTGTAATCTCAAAGCTAATTTCGCTTTGAGTTTAATATAAAATCTCAAGGGTATGGCGAAATTTCTCTACATTTACAAACAAGAATGGTGGATTTGCGTAGTTAATTTTTTTTGTTTTATTATTCAGTAATTTTGCATTTTTTATATTATCGCGGCCGTCCCGTGTCCCGGGGAAAGTAGGGCCGAACTGTATGTAAAATGTTTCCATATTATTTACTGTAAACCTTTTTTATTTATTCATACAAATATATTACAAAAAATAAAAATAATATGCATCCCTAACTCTGTGAGGCCAAGGGGCCTGTGTTGAGTTGTAAAGTGACCCTTCGAGTTTATTTATTTATTTATTTTATTTTATTTGGGATTTTTACAGCTATTACATAAACAAAATAACTAGAAAAATCTTAACAATGCTAAAGCCAATTAAAAAAATCCACTGTAAATATAATGACACATAATATATAAGAAAAGAAGTTTAGTAATTGTATTTGTGTGACGTTTGTATTCATGTGTATGTGAATGTGTGTATGCGTGAATGAATGAGGGAGAGGATACATGTGCGTGTGGGAATGAATGAGGGAGAGGGTGCGTAAGTATGAAAAAATAATTGTTTAAAACTTGTAAATTGTATTAAAAATGGTACAATAAAGAGCTTAGTAAAAAGTAAGAAACCTTTTTGTTAAAATTCAAATGACGAAATGATATAAATTGTTTTTTTTTTTTAAGTATGTTAAATTTCAAAACCGTATTCTGAAAAAAAAAAGCGATTGCCTTTAGTACTTTCATCTCTGACGTTCTGAGCAGTTATTTGGTTCTTCTATTTAGTTTTTCTACTTGATTTTTCGTATTTTTTATTTTTTCTCTATATATCCTCGCCTCTGTTGTATACACCATGATTTGGTCTGACACACGTTTTGTATATCCGAATAATGTTTTCAATAATCATGTGTTCATTGTACTATACGACATTTCTTAGGCATCCAGATGTTTACTAACTGAGATGGATATGTTCTCATCATCACTATGGCAGCATCATCTGCATGGCATGTGGTGTTAATGACCTTATCTCCCTTAGTAAATTCACTTTTTTTATTTTTTTATTCTTAAAAGCGTTTTTTTTATATATTTATCCTGCTTATGTAAGAAAAGGTTTTTGGCGTATATATTGTTGTGCTATATTGAGTAATAAAGGTGCTAAACGTGCTTTGTTTCTTTGTTGTTCTCATTATGTGTTATTTTCTGAATGTTAATATTATTTATGTCCCGAATTGAGTTGTTTTAACTCCTGAGAATGTAATTCAACGTATCATACTTGTAAAATAATTTGTGTTATATGATTTATAAATAAAATAATAAATTTTAAAAAAATCGTTAATATTTAGAATCGGATCAAATACTTTCATAATCAACTAGTATGATCGTCTAGAGAACTTTCACATTTTTAGCTTAGAATTCAGAAAGATTTTGGCTGGTTTGATATTCTTGCACAAATTAATATCTAAATATATAGATGCCCATGATATCCTTGCTCAGATAAGCTTTAATGTACCTCGCCGTAACTTGCGTACCAATCCTATCTTTGCTGTTGGAAATTATAAAACTAAACATTGCTTATATCCAATTTCTCGTTGCACTAAACTTCCTAATTGTACAGGAAATGGTACAACTATGGTACCAATTACTGTGTCATCTAATACCAGCTTGATACAAATATACATATTATCTAAAAAGCTAATCTAATTCCCCCTCGAAATATAATACTAAATAATTAAGTGTCCGAGTCACGCAACGAATTCTATCAGCAACAAGTTTATGAATATTCCTTTTTGTGTATTCGTGAGAAAGTGTCAACATTATTTAGGTACGCATTAGCATATTAGCAATAGCTGTGCGAATCCGTAAATTTAATTGCAATAGCAACGGCTTAAAGTGTTAATAAAAATGTCGAAAGGCATAAAAAATATCTTTCTCACCTAAGAGTAAAAACACGCCCATGGCTAGTGGTCGTGTGATCTCTAAGGTGGTCGTTAGTCGTCGGCTTCGTGGTGTAATGGTCAGGGCGTTTGCCTACCATGCAAGAGGTCTCAGTTCGATTCGCGACATGGTAGATATTAAATATTTATTTAAAAGGGTGTTTTCACACTAGAATACACGTAAACGTCGTTTTGCGCCGGTTCGATTTACGCCGATTTACAATTACGCCGGTTGGTGCCGGCGTGGGATTTCCCGGTTCGGCCGACACCAGGCGACAGTAGGCGCCGCGATTCTGATAACAGACACACTTTTACACGTTGTTTTATTCTATTACCGTGTACGCGAGCAGCCTACTGTGTGTGTGAAATTATTTCCGAGTTAGTTTTGTTTTTAATAAAAATAAGAAGGTATGATGATATTTTTCATTTTATTATTTTTAAAATAAAAATAATATTTAAATATTTGTAGTTTATGCTAATTCTACAAGAAAGGAAGCAACAATCAAAGCAAATGAAATTGGATGCTTTTTAAAAAAAGTTTGAAAAATTTATTTAGCACCGACGAACTGGTGAATTAGTTTTATTTTTAAAAAATCATTATTTATATCAATAGATAATTAGTTATTTTGTTAACGAATTTAAACTGTATTTTATTTAACATTTACAAATTATTTAGAATATATCGTGGGCATACAAGAGAAATTGACCAAGTGACAAAATTAATAATGTTCTTGGGAGCCATTTTACTGTTTTTCTAGAGTTCAATTGCTTCTCAAAGATCAGATTTTTCAAGTAGGTGGTTGATAATTTTACGTTATATGTACGGTACTTTCAACTTTATTATATATTATAAACGTATTTAAAAAACATTATCACTTTTATAAAAAAACAAGAAAAACATAGTCAATTTTACCTGTAACATTTGGCATGTAATTTTACATTGTGTAACTAATGCCAATAACAGGCAGACTGATCAGTCATACAATGATCATTGTACCTTCGTGTAACAAAAAAAAACAAGATACGCGGCGATTGTTGAACCAATGCAGTGCCCTATGCATCATTAGGTGCGGAAATGGAATGATGATGATGATTGGTGATTTATCTCCGATTTTTTAAAAAGGGCCTTTTCTGTTCCCAATAAGCACGAATTATTTCATAAACAAATATTTTAACCGATACTCAAATGAATAACGGAGAAACGCCGAAAATCTTAACCCTTAATCTTCTATATAATATAAAAAGCAATGTTCGAATGGTTCTCCTCGATTTACGTGCGGTTTTCAGATTAATGTACATCTTTGCCGCGAGAAGGTTTATAACTCATAAAATCTTCAATTTATTAAGCACAAAAAAGTTAGGAGCGTAAATCCATCCCCAGGGTTGCATCCGCCGAAAACGAGGATAAAAAAATGTATGCAGGTTATTTTTTGTGTATAAAAAAGCTGGTTATTGAATGTTTACAAACAACATTGGTTTTTTTATGGATCCCAATCAGATTATTTCTTTGAATTCCTTATAATTTCTAACCACTTATTTATTTTTACTGGATTTTTGGTTATACTAAAATAATATTACTACCATCACGCCATTTCCCCGTAGGGGTAGGCGGAGAGAATGGACCGCCACACACGTCTATCCTGGCATACATTCCTAGCTTCTTCCACATTCATACATCTTGTCATACATGCCCTTCGGTTCTGAATAGTTGTAGTCGTAGTACTAAAATAATATCAACTGAGATTCTATACATTTTTGCAAATCGCATTCCTGACTCAAGTGCATCCCTGAGCAGAGCTTGACATTTGCCAAAAGAATTCTTTATTTGAAAATAATTGATTGTTTTATGTTTAAATTTATTTCAACAGAGAGGGAAAACGTTTTTGAGAAGGGCATATGGAAGTCTAGGCATTTACAGGGCTTATAAACTGTCATTGGCTGGTTTAAGTGGCCACTTTACGCACTGTGTAACATTCACCATTCTGCCCATGTTAGAACATCCACATTTCCTCAACTCTTCCATCTGTTGACTTTTGTGAAGTAAAGGAGCTGAAACCTTTATGATGTTGGTGAGATTCATCCGGCTGAACCAAATCACCTACTAGGCAACGACCCTGTAAATGCCTAGACTTCCATATTCCCTTCTCAAAAACGTTTTCCCTCTCTGTTGAAATAAACTTAAATATGAACAACTCGCTAGGGAGAAAATCCAGCCAGTCTGCAAGCATTTGGACACACTCAAACATTGTTGAATTACTACCTGGTAAAAGAAGTATAAAAATTGGAAAATTGTTTTCAGGCGTTGCCTAGTAGGTGATTTGGTTCAGCCGGATGAATCTCACCCACGTGATAAAGGTTTCAGCTCTTTTACTTCACAAAAGTCAACTGATGGAAGAGTTGAGGAAATGTGGATGTTCAAACATGGGCAGAATGGTGAGTGTTACACAGTGTGTAAAGCGGCCACTTAAACCAGCCGATGACAGGTCATAAGCCCTGTAAATGCCTAGACTTCCATATTCCCTTCTCAAAAACGTTTTCCCTCTCTGTTGAAATAAATTTAAATATGAAGAACTACCTAGGGAGAAAATCCAGCCAGTCTGCAAGCATTTGGACATACTCAAACATTTTTGATTATTTTATGTTTTGGAATTCAAACATAAACAAGCACTTGGATACCTACTTAAATTCAATATTTGAATATCCTTTATATACTTTTAGATTTGGAATTCAACCATAAACAAGTACCTACTTACCAATGAAAAGTTACAACATCAATTTTACGTTTATTCGAACGGTTTTTACTAAGGATTTTTTAGTAAAGTTTTGTAAGCATACTTAATTATTTTTAATCTTAAGAGCAAACTCTGAATTATGGCATTAGAGAAATGTTTTTTTTTACAATAACAACAACAACAAACTATCACGCCGCTTCCCCGTAAGGGTAGGCAGAGAGAATAGAACGCTACATCACTTTATCTTTGCATTCAGATCTTGCTTCCTCTACATTTTTTTTTATTATTATTTAACAGCATAATTATACATTTTTACAATTTAAAAAAAAACACTTGTTATATTTTTACTAAAACTGAAATCCCACCAAGCCACTTTTTGTAGCTTGTTGGTGAAGATTATATTTATACTGACTTAATAATATTATTTACATTTATAAAAACAATTAATAATATATAAAAATTAACAGCCGGAAAGATCAGAATAAACCTGTTTATACAAATAATAATATAGAAATTATTTTTTTAAATACAAGAAAATATATGAAAAAATAAAATATTTACACTTAAGCTACTATTCATGTATAAACTCTTGATCGAGTAGCCACTCTCTTATTTTGCTCTTGTTACAATGTGAGTTAAATTTAAGTTCTTTTGGTAATAAATTAAAAATTCTAGGTACTAAATATTTGAGAGTTCTATTTCCATATTTATTACATACTTTTGGTACTACCAAGCCATCATTGGACGTGAAGCGTGTATTATGTTTATGTTTGAGAGGAAACCTGAATGTATTACTATGAAATTGTTCCAAAATGATGCAAAGCCACAGTAGTCCTCGAACAGGCAGAGTTTTGATTGTTTTGTACAGGATATCATTATTACTTTGCAGGTACAATTCGCTTAGCTATATAGTACTGTAGACCCTGGATCATTTTAATATTAGTTTTGGTCGAATGTCCCCACGACTTTATACCATATCTTATCATTGATTCCACTAAAGAAAAAATAATAATGTTAAGAGTGATTTTAGGCAAAATAATAGATAACTTATAAAAAGTACTCGCAAGAGTCCGCAATCGATCACAAAGTTTAAATATATGACGATCCCATTTAAAATTATGATCAATAAAAATACCCAAATACTTATACTCCTCCACAAATTGTATGAGTTCACAATTACATGTGTTAAAAATGCCATCATGCAAGCAGTTTGTGCAATGAGCAATAATATTAGGCAAAACATATTTTTTGGCATGAGGAGATTTTATGTATAAGCAATTATTTATTCATAGATCTTACGCACGCGTGCCGATTTTCACAGTGTCGATCTTCAAGTATTTGTTGGATTTGGTCATGCCATGCATGTATGGGAGCGAAGTATGGACTTGGAAAAACCGGGATGAAAGTGGGCTGAATGCTGTCGAAATGCGATCTCTCAGGCGAATGTGTGGTAAAACTATGTACGATAGATGCGCAAATGTTGAGATCCGTACATTATGTAAGGCTGAGACGAGCATTATCGACAAAATCAGGAACGGAGCTCTGCGCCGGTTTGGACATGTAGAACGAATGGACAGCGAGAGAACGGCTAAGAATATTTACAATGGATGAAATGGACACAGAGGAAGACCGAGAAAGACATGGCATGATCAAATCCAACAAATACTTAATGAAGGACATGTCAAAAGTCAGAACAATCGGCGCGCGTGCATGAGAAGATGTATGAATGTAGAGGAAGCGAGATCTGTATGCAAAGATAGAGTGTTGTGGCGTTCTATCCTCTCTGCCTACCCTTGCGGGGAAACGGCGTGATGGTTTGTTTGTATGTCTTTTTCTATTTCTGCATCCATGAACATTCGCATTGTAAATATTTTTAGCCGTTCTTTCGTCGTCCATTCGCTCTACGTGTCCAAACCAGCGCAGAGATCTTTTTACACATTATAGATATTTTCCATTGGCGTGTCCCAATATTGTTTCGTTTTTTTTAAAAAATAGTTTACTATGGGAACTAGAACCATCCAAACCCATAAAAAACACAGTTTTTTCTGTTGACTTCGGGCGCACGGTATACAAATATAACTATTTTTGAAAAATACAGGAAATTTTATTCTGATATTTATTCTAAAAAAATAACAAAATCGGTTCAGTTTTGAGGTGCGGAAAACGGTACAGCGAAACGTCGATTTTGCCTATTCTAATAAAAAGGTCTGACAATCAATTGTCTTTTCGCACAGTACCAGGGAGGCGTCTGCAAAACATGACAGGAAAACAATATTCAAACCCCTATTTATTAAAATTCTCTGTCTCACAATTTATGTATTTTATTAATATTTATATTTATTTTTGCACCACAACAGGCCAGGAGGCCCAATTACAGTGGTGAATTACATCACAGAACACCCAGGCTTGAAAAAATCACATTTTAATTTTTTGTGTTCTCACCGGGAATCGAACCCGGATCCTTCCGTGCGCGAGTCGAGCGTCTTGACCACTACACCGCGGAGGCCACAACACAAAAACCGAAACACAAAAATAATCATGTATACGAACATATCTAATTTGGACTAAATACAATAATTGGTATCAAACTTTTATTTTTTTTATTTAAATCTTAAAGTAGGGCACACATATCATACATATTGTTATGTGTGTTCTAATAATAACATTGAAAATATATTTAATTTATAAATTGTTTATCACATATGTCTTGACCATTATTTTAAATTTTGATATGTTTTTTTCTTCATAAATATTTTTTTCCATTTCGTAATACTTTTTAATTGCTTTAAATAAAATTGAATTTTGTGACTTTGCCTTTTTCCTAAATGGAAGTCTAATTTTGTTCTTTTCTCTAGTACTGTGATCGTGTTCATGCTGGTTCCGATCAATTTTTTTCCAAAATTCTGTTTTTTTATTAGAGTTTATAATTTTATGAACAAATATCATTGTATTGTAAAATATTCTTTGTTTATATGTTAATAATTTCATTTCATTTACCATCGACTTTACCCTCGTATATCTGTTTTTTTTCAAAATGATTCTAAAGGCTTTATTTTGTAATTCATTTAATTTATTTAGCAAGAACTCAAATCTAGCAATAGCAAAGCATTGCCGGGTTCAGCTCGTTTATTATATTTATTAAATTTAATAGATGCAATGCGTAGTACTACGCATCGCCGGGAAGGGGTAGATAATGTTATCAAAGGCTCCGTAATGTAGGTCGAGCCCCAGACTTTACGGCAGGATTAATATAACATGATACTGAATTAATTTGGACGTATTTTAGCCTGTCAAGGATATTTTATTCAAAGCCATGTATAAACATAATATACTATATCTGAGTTCGGACGACTGACTTTTACGGGGGAATATCTTGGAATGGTTTTGTTTGTAAGGAAATAGAATTAATAAACCTTTATTCGACTGCTTTTCGTGTATTCGACCTTTGGGCAATGTTCAGTGGCAGCTCTAAAAATCTTATTTACATTAGTAATAAATATAGGTATCAGTGGCAAATGGTGATTTTATTTACAGGTAAGCTATTAAAAAATATCATATATTTGTACCGACATAGAAGATACATAATATAATGTAAGTAATGATGTTTTTCTGTGGTTCTGTGTGATACAACAACTCTCATCTGTGAAATCAAATTAATCGACGTAACTTTGTGATATGTTGTATACAGAAAAACAAGCCTATTATAGTGTGTTTAACACAATTATTCACCAAAAAATAAGACATTTATACTTTTTTAATGCACAACATAAAATGAACTATTATTTTATTCGATCAATTTACATTAGATATTCTATAAATACAATTATTAAGATTTAAGCTAATTGAATTGCATCGAAAAATGAAGCTATTTAGTGCACAATACGAGAGGTGTATCCCGAAAGTTACTTCCGTTTACGGGGTAGCTTGATTAGAATGACAGCTATCAAACTAATTTCATTAGTGATGCGAAATTACTGATCGCGGATCAAATCGATTTTATCAGTTATTTCATGCAATTATCAAACTCTGTTTCCGAAAATTGATAAAAAACGCAAAAAAAGCCTATTATAGTGTGTTTAACAAAATTATCTACCAAAAAATAAGACCATTATATTTTTTTCATGAACAACATCAAATGAACTATTTTTTTATTCGATTAATTTACATTGATCAATTTGTCCCATCTCTAACGTTTTTGCCAAATGATGTAACCTTGTAAGAACGTCGTTAATAATTAGGTTTATTTTAGTTTATTTTTAGTTTTAAAGCTGATTTTATATATTTATGTTAAATTGTGTGTCAAGCATTGTATTAAAAAAATAAATTAACACGCCAGATGCGAATGATTTGTCGTGTGTCAATATAAATAACTCCTTTGACGTTACTACAAAGTTATGTCGTCCATTTTCTGACAAATGTCATTCTAATTAAGCTATATTTTAAGGACTATAGTTATTAATAGTAATCACTTTAATCACATCGGTCAATAATTTATCAAAATTAACTCTTTAAAGACTGCGCTAAAAACCTACTGGGTCGTGTTACATTAAGCAAAAAAGGTGATTTGAAATACTGGTCAATGTTTTGAATACGTCCAAATATTTGCAGACTGGCTGGATTTCCTCCCTAGGGAGTCATTAAGAGCTAAATTTGTTTCAACGGAGAGGGAAAACATTTTTGAGAGGGGAATGTGGAATTCTAGGCATTTACAGGTTATATATATCTGTTTTACCATAATTTCATCATTTATTCGTTCTACATGACCAAACCATCTCAGAGACCCTTTCTTAATCTTATCAATAATACCTGACACAGATTTTCACTACTTATTTAATTACTTAGAGGCAGATTATTACACATTATTTGAGACATAAGTCCTAACTCCATGGGACTATAAGTCCTGTGTTGAGTCGGCACAAGCATTTAGTTGACACAGACACATGAGTATATCACCACAAATATAGGATCAGAAACACACATCAAAATGGTAAACAGTAAACTCAAACATTCGGAAAATCATAAAGGAGTTTCCCACTAAGAAAAATCCAGTCCTTAACTTCTCTCTTGCAAATAATTTTTGTCCTTTACTTTCTGTATTCAAACATATTTTTTAACAAGTGTTTTTAAATGAATGAACTTATAAAATTTAAATGCCTGTGTCCACTTTAATTTATTAAAGAGAACTATTTTTAATTTATTTTATTTTTATTTTATTAACATAAACGGCAAATATGCCTTTTACAAACATTTATAATATTAACATATTTGGCTTAATATATATATATATTTTTTTTAAACATGAATTTCCTTATACCCAAGATTTATAAAAAAAAATTAACCTAAAATTTATACAGCATATTTAGTGGAAAGTTTAAATAATAAAACTTTTTACAGTAAAACAACAAGAAAATAATAAGTACTGTTTCACACAGCTAGGCAAAGTGAACAAAAAACTGTATTTATGTATATATATTATGAAATGCATTAATAAATAAATATAATTACCATTATTATTTTTGGTATGTGTATATATATTTACATATTTATACACACACAATTCTGGGTTTTATCCCGTAATATTGTGTAAAACATGATCTGGTCAAAAATTAAGTAAAAATAAATTGCAGAGTCATCTGCAGGCGATTACTAGTAATTAATTTAACTCGGATAGAGTCTTAGCTACATAAATAAAGTAATTTGCTTTAATACTTAACCTCAATATCAAATACATAGATGGCGCTCCAAACGCGCTAGCGAAAGCTTTCCTTGTTTCATGACATATATACTAAAACCAAAAATGTCACCGATATGGATATTCGCTAATAAGCGGAATGGGGAATGTTGTAGAATTCTACATAAAAGTGGCCACTTGAACCCAACCTATGACAGGTCATAAGCCCTGTAAACGCTCGAATATCCATAATCTTGAAACAAAAAATTCTACCCATCTCTGTAGTGATATAAATAATAATAATTACCATTCACCATCTTTGAAAAAGTTCAAAAGGTTTGTTCCATAGGAACAATATTCTACACTAAATATATCAGATACGTGGGAATAACTATTGCCGAGTTCATGAAGTCTATTTAATACGGCATTACAAGTATACACTGTCCGTAAATTGTTGCTTCAAAACGGTGGCACCTGTCTAGATTATATATTTCAAATACAATAAAAACCTATTACATAAACACAGAAAAAAAGACCCACAAAGGCATGGCCTGTGTGTGGGTACACATTTTATTTTAAATTGAAATAAAGGCTACTGTAAGAAAAATAAAGATATCAAAAAATAAAAAAATAAGTTGTTACATAAAAAAAAAAAATGTCAATTAAAACTAGAAAATTATAATTAATGTAAAGGTATGCTATTTATTAAAAAATAAGTTATTTAAATATGCTTTTTAATCCATAATTAGTACCGAAATAAATTCAAATAATAATCTCTATCATATTGTCCTTATGAAATGAGAGTCTTTTTCCAAATCTGGATTTAAAATAAGGAATTTCAACTAAACTATTCAATCTTTGACTAGATCTATTAAAATGGTCAGCGCGTTTGCCTACCATGCAAGAGGTCTCGGGTTCGATTCCCGACATGGTCAATATGAATTTTTTTTTTTTTTAATGTGTTTTTACACAATAATATTTAATAGTCCCTGGGCTGGTACCAGGTTACGTATTCTGATGGGAAATTAAAATTTATCTTCAATTTTATCTACAAAGTAAAATTAAGCTTTCTGTATCAAAATATTATATTTTTACTACAATATTTGAGTTTGTCCAAATATTCGTAGACAAAAGACTGGATTGATTTCACACTCTCGGGGGTCATTAAGATTAACAAATTACAACAAGGATGGAGAATACCTTAAATAAGGGAATATGGTAATCTAGGCATTTACAGGGCTTATGACCTGTCATTATCTGGTTTAAGTGTCCAGTCTTTTGTCTACGAACATTTGGACAAACTCAAATATTGTAATGAAACCAACTGGTCCAAAAAGAAGTTTAAAAATTGAAAAATTGTTTTCAGGCGTTGCCTAGTATGTGAAATAATTCCGTCAGATGAATCTCTTCACAACAATAAAGGTTTCAGCTCTTTGACTTCACTCAAATAAAAAAATGGAAGAATCGAAGAAATATGGATGTTCAAACATAGGCAGAATGGCGAATGTTACACAGTGTGTAAAGTGGCCACTTAAACCAGCCAATGACAGGTCATAAGCCCTGTAGATGCCTAGACTTCCATATTCCCTTATTTAAGGTATTCTCCACCCCTGTTGTAATTTGTTAATATTTTTACTTTTTCTTTTCTAAACACGTTTAATTACCGGTTACCGACGAAGATACTTTGAATTTTCATACAAATATAACACTTTTGTACATAAATATCCGTTGAAGATAGCCGCTCAAAATCGCGGCCCTGAGCGTAAGACTGATCAATTTTACCCTTATGTAACAAAAATGATTAACATACGCTGCGATTGGTGTACCAATGCAGTGCCCTATGCACCATTATGTACGGAAAGGGAATGACTATGATGATGATATGCACACATTGTTAAAAGTTTTAGTTTTTAAATTGACCCTTTTTTTTTTGGTTTTTTACTTTTTTTTAAAGGGTTTATTTTCTATTAAATATGTATTTCTGTAAGCTAAAAGTCACTGCGTGCCGTGTGTATTAATAAATAAATAAATATACCTTCACGAACCTGAAAAATAATTTCTTTATTAAATGAATTAACAACACAGAAACTTCACAACTTTTTCACCCACCGTCACTGAAACGAACGAAATTCGCGAATTGGCTTTTTGTTCTATTTTATTCTCCGTTCGGTTCGATTCGTATGTGCTTTTGCAGTCGTTCGGGGTATTCGGGCGGTCAAACACCGGCGTCCGTTCTGTTCGGGCGCCGACTAACAACTGGCGTCGCGACGCGACGCTTAAAATTTCGTTGGGGCTGTGTGCGCCAATAACGAAATTGCAACTTTTTATATTTTTAATAAGAAATTTGAGGCCACCCGAAATTAGGTAGGTAAAATGATAATGAGTATCTTCAAATGTTTGACGACCAATACTAAAATTCAACCGTATTAAGATTTTATCTTAAGAGACAAATATCTCAACAGAGACTAAGGAAGTATTTTTTACAATCATTTGAATGTACACTATTGTCAATAACACATGGTTAAAATGAGAAATAAAACATATTTTAAAAGTAATAATAACCATTAATTTAAGGGTACTCTAGCGATAGACAATATTATGTTTAAACGGTCGATCAAACAAATAAAATATATTTAGTTCATTTATTTTTATATTAACGCTTCAAGGAACCTTTTACAATAAAAAGTTTTACAAAAATAATTATGGCAGTGAACAATTCATTTTGTAATATATAATATGAAATATAACTATATAATTCAACTGAATAATCAAAACTAAACAAATTAGTTTAAGTATTTTTTTTTTAAAACTACAAAAAAGTAAAAAAGAAACATAAAATATCCAATATGACAAATAAAAGATAATAATTAAAGTGAGAAAATCTTATGCTCTAAATATAAATATAACAAAGTAAATATTGCTATTAAAACTTTACAAAAAAGTCGATAGATGTCGTATATAAGGAAGCATCAAATAATGTGAAAGGACGCCTGTTTCAATGCTATGTAGCTGCAAGAAGTGTTTTTATCTGACTCCTGCGTTTCCTGTGGAACTAGGATTTCAACCATCCGTGCGCTCTGTAGCTGCAAGACTTGTAATCCAGCTTCTATGTGTTATTAAAATTTATCGCAATCAGGAACAGGTAATTAGAATCTAAATTGCCAATGCGCTCTGTAGCTATAAAACGTGTTGGGACATTTATATATATATTGAAATTACTCCGCCCGCGACGTCAACAGTTCTCGTCGGTGAATTGTCCTGACATTTAAAAGTAGAGCGCCGTACCTATCAAAATATACTAAAAAAAATGGCTTGCTGGAAATCTATCACAACACACGCTGAAGATGTAATTGATTGGTGGTGCACAAGAACTTGTGACGTCGTTCAAAGTAAGTTCATTTTCATTCTTTTTTTCATACGCTTTCGAGAAACTTCGCCATACAATTTAATTAAATTAAATTTTAACCATGCGTAAGAAAACATTTTTTGTGTGTAATTTTCCGTAGCACTGAACTTCCTCATTTGTGTATATTTAAAATAAATTGTTATTCACACTTCAATATTTCCCCATCAAAGTAATAAATAGCCATCGGATGAAAGACACTTCTCCCGGCGTTTTTTCCAACAGGGAAATATCACGTTTTTTTACTGTATGGATGGGTGCGCGTGAATTAATTTGAGGTTAAATGAGAAAAATGGATTACAATTGAAGTTATTTATTGAGTAGATACACACCAGTTACATCCTTACAATTTTGTACAGAAGGACTTTACAATAGCGAACACTGGCGAGGAGCTGGTGGACGGGCGACACGAAATACCAAGATTAAATGTGCATATTCTTTCGCTGCACTACGTTTAATTACTTGTCCGAGCTGACATTGCGTCGGGTTATGCGTTGCGGGCCAAAACGGTGTTCGGCCCTGCCAACTTTACGGCTTGATGATGATGACCCCCACACTACAATTTAAAATTATAAAAAAGGTCTTTAAAACACTGTCGAATAAAAAAAAATTGTACTTAAGTAGCATAAAAAATATTTTTTTATTTATAATTTTGAATTCCCGCAAAAACGCTTCTTTGCATTGGCCACGCCCCTAATACGTCACGATTCGGTTAAATTTTGGACTTTGTTTATGACCTTTTAAATTTGAATAGGATGGTATGTATGGTATAGTATAGCCATATAATTAAGAATAGTCGCCTTCTGTTTAATGCGCATACGCGCACCAAACAGAAAGCGCCTAAACTACTATTAAAGGAGTAGTTTTACGTTTTGACCCATTAGTTTCCTAGTAGATGTCGCTCAGTACATAATTCCCGATCTGAATTCAATTATGCGCCGTGTTGTGTCGTTTTAAAGTGTACAAATACTGCTGGGATCGTTAAGAAACAGGATGGGATCATATTTCATGTATAAGTAGCAAATTTATGTGTAAGTAGCAAATGCATTACGTAAGACTTTAATTAATTTTCCATCTGTCAGATTGTCAAACAAAATGCACATTTTGTTAGTGCTGCCAAGGTAGTCAAAGTTTTTACGCTACTTTGCTCATCCAATGAGAGGACTAACGAAAATTGGACCTCTCGGATTAAACAACGCCGTGGTGGACATTTGGCCGACATTACCTTTAAAACATCTAATATTATTTAACATGACATAAAAATATCCGTCTTACGTAAAATATTTTTTTTTTACTTTTTAATTTCAAGGTTCATTAATTAAATTACTCTTGTTAAATGACCCTTTGCTTATTTACTCAGTTGTGTCAATCAATGTTTCCACGTGTACAATTTTTTTTTAAGAAATTAATAAATGTTTTTTTTTTAAATATAATTATCTTACATTTGTGTTATGATTATATTTTTCGCGATCCGGCAACATTACGTGGTGGCTTCACGCATGCGCGCGGTAAAAGTAGGGCAAAGTGGGGGGTTTCTGGACACAGTCCGATGTATTTAAATACGATTCAACGCTTCTTCTGGACTATTCTTAATTCTATGACTCACACACATCATAATCATTATTTCCTTTCATTGGTGCATTGGGCAGTGCATTGGTACACCAATCGCAGCATATCTTGATCATTTTTGTATAATGACGGTAAGATGATCAGTCTTACGCTTCAGGTACCATGAAATATTCTGGTGTGATAACACCTTTTATTTTATTTTTTTGTTTTTTTACAATAAACGTAATAAAAAAACAGAGTTTCAAAAAAATAAAGCATAATTACATATCAATGAAATACATATTAATAGAAAAATAGTAAACAAAAAAATCCCACAAAGGCATGGTCTGTTCGTGGGTATACAAGAAAATGTTTATCAATTTTTGCTCCTATAATAAATAATGGACAGTTATAATATTTTTGTGTAACATAAGAAAGAGAAAATAAAATATTCTGTAAAAGATAATATGGTATTTTTTATAGTAATTAAAAAAGGAAATAAAAAATATTTTATATAAAAACAAAAATATTCCTTATTATTAAAGGGCAATAAAATAAATCATAGAAAAAAAGAGTTCGTATCTTTAGTTTGAATCCAGGATAGTGCGTGTTTTTTAAAAGAAGGAAAATTTTGAAAATTTCATAGCAACCATGTCGGGAATCGAACCCGAGACCTCTTGCATGGTGGGCAAACGGACTGACCGTTACACCACAAGGCCGACAACTTACTTACAAGTACTTGACATATATATTATTATGTCATAATAAAATTTATATATATAGTTGGATAATTTATATAGCGCCATTTTTGTGAAAATCACCTCAAGGGCGCTGTACAATTAATAAATATCCAAGTACGTCTTGCAGCTACAGAGCGCATGGACGGTTGGGATTCTAGTTCCTCGTTTTCAATTAAGATCAATAAAAAATTATAACAGATAGGAGCTAGATTACAGGACGTCTTGCAGCTACAGAGCGCATAGACAGTTAGAAATTTAGCCCCCATTTACACATTTTAAAAATTGACAAATAAATTTAGTGTATTAATGATACTAAAAAAAAAAAATAATAATATGAATAGTAAAAAGGAGTAAGATTACAACACGTCTTGCAGCTACTAAGCGCATAGACGATTGGAATTCTAGACCCCATTTATAAAATTTAGGTATTTTTAAGTTGGTATATGAAAGCTAGATAACCAATCATCGTGCAGCTACAAAGCGCATGGACGAGTGGAATTCTAGCAAAGTTAGAATGATATCCTCATATCGTGATTAAGACACGTTTTATATATTTAATTCTACCGCCATTTTGAAACCGTTGTATAAATACAATTTGGTTTTTGTGAGAAAAATAAAATAGAGCGAAAGGGCATCTCTATAAGCGGGTAGCGAATTATAACTTAGAGGTATATTTATGCCAATATACCTACGATATTATATAAGAGGGCATTCTGAGAATGAAGACTCCAAAACGGATCTCAGTCTCCGTTGAGATAATGCTGTAGAACTTTCCATATTTGATGTGCATGCCTGTTGCGAGGCCAACTTGTTTATCTTGTCAAAACCATCCCCCGTCTCGTTCACTCTCACCGAGTAATATACGGCCTCCATCTCACTCTAATTATAAAATATCCATTGGGATTCCTAATAAATTGGGCGAAGTATTTCCCTCACACTCGCACTCGTGGGATATTCGTATGGGCGTCCCTCTCTTACACACTTGCTGCATCGACCCTGGATGTGTTAGTAAAATAACGCCACTGTAGACCACTGCGTCGATATAAAAATACATTGATTTTTTAAAATATATTTACAATATTTTTTTATATCAGCAACTGGTGGTGCATAGAACACTTCATCGGAAGATCAATTATAACGTAAATTGATGTTTTTTTTTTACGTGGACCGTTTTAATATTCAAGTATTTCATAAAGACAATATGATAGATATGAATTATTTGACTTTGTTCCGATTAAAAAATTAGTTGAAATCATAATCTATAAATATCTCAAGTCATTAAATTTTTTTAACATCATTATCATTCCATTTCCGCACCTAATGGTGCATATGGCACTGCATTGGCACACCAATTGCAGCGTATCTTTATCATTTTTGTTACATGAAGGTCGGATGATCAGTCTTACGCTTCAGGTACCAGTCCAAGGATTATGAATTCATGATTGAATGATTCAATTTTTTTAACAAATATCCTATATTGCGAAATAATACGTTTAAAGCAATCTAAAAATATTATCTTAAAAAAATATTTAGGGGTAAATATTGTACTATTTATATTTAACGCCACACGTGCAACATGGGTAGTAAGTAAAAAGGTCAACATACCCATCATTTAAATGTTTAAATTCACGTTACAAACACTTCGGCTAAAATCTTTATTTCACTATCCTTTCTTCAACTTTGAGGTTGCGGGGACAAAATATGAATAATAATCATGGTAACAAAAATTAAAATTTTTTCATCTGCTACAAGTTTTAGATAACAGATTTCTTTGGATTATATTGTAGTCTGCCTAACTAAGTACAACCTGTTTTAAGGCAGACATTTTTTATGCAAAAGAAACAAAAACATGAGTACCTATCAGTTAATTTATCGTACATTTATACAATATTTAATCATTTTTTATTAATATCCCTACAGAGATGAGGTAGAATTTTTTCAAATTCAGGATTATGGATATTCGAGCGTTTACAGGGCTTATGACCTGTCATTGGCTGGGTTAGGTGGCCACTTTACGTTTTACAACATTCCCCATTCCGCTTATTAGCGAATATCGACACAGGTAGCATTTTGATTTTTGTATATATCTTATTAAATGAGAAACCATTTATTACATATTTTATGTATTTAAGACTCTTCCGAGTTAAATTAAGTACTAGTAATCGCCTGCAGATGATTCTGCAATTTATTTATATAAGCATATACCTACTCCCCCTCGGGAGAAATCCAGATTTGTGTATGTACAAAAATACACATACCAAAAAATAATGTTGAATATTTAATCATACTATTTATTTTATCATTAATATTTAAAGCATTAACTTTGTGGTCAAACATGTTACTAAGTGTTATTAAATCTTTGTATATAACCACCCACCGACTTTTCTATGTCTACCGTTTTCGAGACGTACCCGTCTCTTCGTCAGGACACCAATCAAAGCAACATGCAAAACCCACCATACACCTTCACTATAGCTGTTGCACAAAAGTATAAAATGCTGGATAATTTACTTCAAAAACAATATTATTTTTTAAATATGTAATTGCCTTATACCAGGGTCCGCCAGCGTTACCTGGCGGGTTTGACTTGCGCAGTGTCGAATTAACATTTGTCGTGGAAGAGTGGCGATGATCCCATTGTGCTCCCATTGGGTGTTTTACGTCATGTTAAATAATATTTGATGCCATTTTGTTTTAAAGATAATGTCGGTCAAATGTCCACTACGGCGTTGTTTAATCCGAGAGGTCTAAGTTTCGTTAATTCTCTCATTAGACGAACAAAGTAGCGTAAAAAAATTGACTACCCTGGCAACACTAACAAAATGCCCAATTTGTTTTCTTTGACAACCTGACAGATGGAAAAATAATTCACAAACTAAGGTAAAACGAACGCAAAATTAGGAAATCATACGATTTTGCCATTTAAAAACGAATGTTTGTTTTAAATTGCGCAATAATAAAAAAAAAATAGATAAAAACAATACTTTTTAAAGGTATTTCTGTTAAAAAATGTACTTAAAAGTTTTATGTAACTAAAATATAATTACTTTTAGATTGGCAGATTACGCCATTTCAAATTTAGACTCAACTTAGGTATCTGGGATCTCAATAAAGACTAAGTATTGAACAAAAATTTCCTAAAATAATTTGAAGATAATACATTCAACGTAAAAGTGATCGCGGCCAAATTTTAATTTTTTGTTTTTGAAAAAAAATACAGGCATTTTAATTCAGATACATTTTTGTGACATTTTCCTTTATTTCTACTTAAAATTATGCCTTCGGTAATACTTTAAAAAAATTGAAATACTTCAGTTGAAACCTTTTTTTATAGGATTGTAAAATCTTTTTTTGAAAAAATAATATAATTCTGGTTGTAATTTTCAATTTAAAACAATATCTTATTGACTTTTAGACTGACCTTCAGACAAGCCCTATTTGCTCGGAAGGGGCTTGTCTGAAGGCCCAAAAGCCACGAACTCTTGTTGATTTGAAGGATGCCGTTGAGCGAGAATCTCGCGCTTTACCGTGTACACATGTTGGAGAGAGTAATGGCGAACTTTGCGCAGAGGATAGAATATTGCGGGTTTGACACTTAACGGACATGTGTATCACATATGATTAATTTATTTTTAAAAAACCTTACGATATGTAAACTTCCATTCATTGTACAGATTTAGAAATAAAAAAATGCCGTATCTCATTTTACTGCGTACTATTATTTCAAAAACCATCAAGAAACTCTGGCAGATCCTGTATCTAAGATCCCGAATTTGTCACTGGGACCTGAAGGCTTTTCAAAAAAATATTGTAATAAATAAATTTGATAGGTTTCAATATTTATTTATTAGTAAGTTTTTTATTTATTTATTTAATGCAATTTTATCATAGACTAAATTTTTTTATGACTTATACTTGTTAAAAATTTCGTGTTAAGTCGGGACTCTTCGATATATAAATCAAAAATATTTATTAACATATTAAAACAATGTACAAAATAATAATAGAAAAATATAAATAAAAAAAAATATAATATAAAAATATAGATAATTAAAAGTTTAAAATTTTAATACATGTCGAAAAAGTCACTCAATTATAGAGTTACATAAAATATATAAAGTTGTTTAAGTTTAATTAAGGTAAAGACGTTACGAAGTGACTTGAAGATAGAAATAAGAATGATATATATATATATATTTTTTTTTTTAATTCAGAAAACATACAGTCATACATAATAAGTATTAAAAACAACAATTTTTTAACATAAAAAGACCAATTAAGTTTTCATAAACTATGCATAAGATATACGCATTAAATGTGACAAAAAAATAAATAAATAAGAATTTCAAGTGAGAAAAGAATAATTGTTGACATTTGCGTTGCGGAGGTAATAAATTAAAATAAATAAAAATACCGAATGTACACTCCGATCCATCCACGCACACACATGAACGCACATATAAAACATACACAAACATATACATTACATGCGGCACATATACATAGCATAAACCACTCAAGTATTGAAATTATTGTTTTTTTTTTTGTTTTACAGATTTATTTAATTCAATTTGTTGAAGAACTATATTCCCCTGTAATAAATGAATAAATAAGAGAAAATAACCTTTCTTTAAAAGTTCTTTGGCGGAAGTGAAGAAATGTAGGATTGTGATTCATACACTTTTGCGACGTGAGGTGATATTTCTGGTAGCTTTTTGTGCACATTTTTTACCTCTGTTTGCTGGCAAACATACAATATTAATATTACTAAATATACGCTCGTTTACCGTGTTACCAAGACTTAAAAAAGACGAAGATGACAGTATGTACTATCGATCATTTTAAAGGAAAAAATATAATGTATGCTGACGACATTGGATTGTTCTATAAAAATCAATCTGACGTACTAACAAACAATGGCATAAAAAAGATCTTACTATATTGATTAAATATATGTAGCTACACAAAAATATTATAACTGTCCATTATTTTTAAAAGGAGCAAAAATTCGTTAACTTTTTCTTGTATACCCACGAACAGGCCATGCCTTTGTGGGATTTTTTTGTTTACTATTTTTACTGTTAATATGTATTTCATTGCCATGTAATTATGCTTTATTTTTTTAATACTCTATTTTACCTCTTGTGTATATTGTAAAAAAACAAAAAAGTTAAAAATAAATGGACAAACACAAACATACTTACACTTAATGAAAAAAATGTAATTTTGTCCATTTTGAATTTAAGAAAAAATGAAAAAATATATACTTAGATAAATGATGAATGATTAACTGATATTGAACATGTGTATTGAAGAGACGCCCCTTCTTTATTTACATTTAAGTCGAGATTGAAATGTCACTATCTAAATATTTAAATTGTTCCTTTATCCTTCTTCTTTCCTTCCCATCCCCTCTCCTCTCTTCATAGTAAAGTGTTATTTTTTTTTATACATACATATTTTTTTTTTTTAATCTTTGCTTTTAATTTTTGTATAAAATTGTAAGATTCAATATGTCCATGTATTTATAATTTTCTCAAACTGAACGGTTTGGGTAGGTAGGAAGAAATTGCCTTAAGGCAATATGCCCGCCCTTATATGTATATTTATTGTATATGTATATAAAGTGTCAATAAATAAATAGACAGGCAATTGACATGTACAATTCATATCAATAATTTAATTAGTAATGTGGCGACATTGTCGAGTCTTTTTTTCCAAATCGAAAACTATTTATTTATTTTAAAGAAACAAATAGTCGACAATGATATAATAACTTTTTTTAAAAATACAGTTTAAAGACAGACCAGCAAAGATGCTAAATAAAAATCATACATATTATTGAATTGTGTTACAACAAAAGGATGTGTTTATGTGTATTTGTATGAGAGTAAGTGTAGATGTGTGTTTATGTGTATTAGTGTGGGAGTAAGTGTTCAGGAGTGTGCATCATTAAATAGTAAGTGGGAGCGTATCGCAGCCGGAAATAATAAGTCCTAATTTATTTTTAAATAAATTAAGGGGTATGTAAAATATATCAAAAGATGAAAAAAAACTTTATAGTTAGAGCAAGAACGATAGAGGAAAGAGGGTTGTGCATAGTTAGTGCTACAGACTGGCAGATGGAATAAATACTTATTTCTTGTCACGCGAAAGGGGACATTAAGATTAATTTTGGAGAGTAGGTTAAAAGAGTCTACTTTAATATTTAATAATTTATGTAAATAGCGTGATTCAGATACAGTGCGTCTATTTTCAACGGTAAAAAGTGCATTTTGTTTGGCAGATTGGCTGTAAGTACAAAGCGTTTTATTGTTTTTATAATCTAGGTATTTTAAAAAATTTCGTTTTATTAATTATAGAGGGCGCCCCCGACGGGAATATTTAGAGCAAGTGTGCGAAGATTTTAACTGCGCCTCATATGTCGAGCTGAAGAGGGCTGCAGAAAATAGAGACCAATGGAGGACGAGATGCAGGACTTTGCTGCAAACCAATCCCCAGGATTGAGACTACAACAACACAGTAAAATTATGATCAAACACAAACTATCAAACACAAATAATAACATATCTTTAACTTCCTTTAAAAGTGAAATTTCCAAAAATAATTCAAGTTATGATGTTGCGCCTTGAATCCGCAGCCTATATTATGCAGGTGATGTGCAGTTCTGTATGTAGGCACATAATAAATGAACACTGTATGGTCAACTATAGTTGTATTATTTATTGTAATGTGCAACTGTGTGACCAATATTCATTTACATTTCTAGTAATATTTTAAATTTTGTATGATTAGTTATTTTATGTTATGTAGAATTTTTATGTGACAACATTTACAATTACAATATTATGTGGAAGCCTCTAATTGGACTTTATGATATGTATTTAAGGTATAATTGATTCTTATAAATGTATAAATGTCTGTTGGCTTTCCAATGAAATAAAATAAAATAAAAATAAATAAAATAAAACAAACTTACATTTCAAAGGCGATTATCGTACAAGGCAACCGTCACACATTTTCGGTATGAAATTTCCTAAAAATCACTAAAAAAACACAAAAAGTCACGATTCAATAACAAAATCACTTCCACTATGTGCAAAGGGCGTATTTTATGTTCGCACCGTTTTCAATAGAACCTACGTATAACGTATCTGTCATATTCATTTAAAAAAATGCAATAATATTTTATAAACTTTTTATGTAATATTTTTATTTTTACTTTTTTAGAATTCAATAATTTTTCCCCTCTCCTCCTGCATTTATAAATAAGTGTGAAATCTGTAATAAGTCTTACTTTTTTTAATTGTTCTTTTGTACCTTGTTTTATATATAGACTGAATGATTTCATTAATAAATAAATAAATAAATCATTTGTTCGTAGTTTAACAATGTTTGATTATGTCCAAATGCTTGCAGACTGGCTGGATTTCCTCCCTAGGGAGTTGTTCGTATTTAAATTTATTTCAACAGAGAGGGAAAACATTATTGAGAAGGGAATATGAAAGTCTAGGGCTTATGACCTGTCATTGGCTGGTTTGAGTGGCCACTTTACACACTGTGTAACATTCACCATTCTGCCCATGTTTGAACTTCCACATTTCGTCAACTCTTCCATCTGTTGACCTTTGTGAATTAAAAGAGCTGAAACCTTTATCACGTGGGTGAGATTCATCCATCAAAAATTATGTCATTTTCCAACTTTTCCCCCAACAATATTAATCAATAAATGTATATTTCAGTTGGTGTTGACTGTGATGCTGCTGACCATCATCGTGTACATCTATACGGTCATAGCCTTCAACTTCTTCAGGAAGTTCTACGTCTCTGAAGAGGAAGATGTCGTGGAAAAGAAGTGCCATGGCATGCTCATGGTAAGATATTCTATAAATACAATTATTAAGATTTAAGCTAATTCAATTGCATCGAAAAATGAAACTATTTCTAAATTTTGTTTCACGAAGTTCGGCAAAAGGTCTCTGGAATACATTGGCCGTATACAATTTAATAAACTGCCTGATGACCTTAAAAAAGAAATGTCGAGTGGTAAATCTCAAAGACCAGAAATGAAGACCTATTTCTTGAATTTTTTTGATAAGATAGTTTTTAGCTCAGTTTCTGTGAATAGTCTATATATTGTGTTTTAGGTTTAAATGTTTTTCTTTTCTTTTTTTAATATTAAGTTCACAGAATGTTTAAATGTTTTTATTTTCTTTTTTAATATTAATTTCACAGAATGTTTAAATGTTTTTCTTTTCTTTTTTAATATTAAGTTCACAGATAGTTTGAATGTTTTTATTTTCTTCTTTAATATTAAGTTCACAGATTGTTTAAATGTTTTCTTTCCTTTTTTAATATTAAGTTCATAAATTGTTAAAATTTATTTAAATTTTTACTGTTTAAACGTATACTATGTATTGTTACAAGAAATGTACTATTTTTTTTATGTACCGTCCCAAATGAGTTTTCTCGTACAACTCCTGGGAATATAATATCATGATATTCATGTCTTATATGTTTTATTAATAAATAAATAATAATAAAATTTAGCGCATAATACGAGAGGTGTATCCCGAAAGTTACTTCCATTTAAGGGGTTAAAGAAAACAAGTATAATCCTTTAAATATAGCTTGATTAGAATGACAGCTATCAAACTAATTTCATTAGTGATGCGAAATTACTGATCACGGATCAAATCGATTTTATCAGTTATTTCATGCAATTATGAAACTCTGTTTCCGAAAATTGATAAAAAACGCAAAAAAGCCTATTATAGTGTGTTTAACACAATTATCCACCAAAAAATAAGACATTTATATTTTTTTCATGAACAACATCAAATGAACTATTTTTTTATTCGATTAATTTACATTGATCAATTTGTCCCATCTCTAACGTTTTTGCAAAATGATGTAACCTTGTAAGAACGTCGTTAATAATTAGGTTTATTTTAGTTTTAAAGCTGGTTTTATACATTAATGTTGATTTATGTTTCAAGCATTGTAATAAAAAAATAAATTAACACGCCAGATACAAATGATTTTTCGTGTGTCAATATAAATAACTCCTTTGACGTTACTACCTCACCCACGTGATAAAGGTTTCAGCTCTTTTACTTCACAAAAGTCAACAGATGGAAGAGTTGAGGAAATGTGGGTGTTCAAACATGGGCAGAATGGTGAATGTTACACAGTGTGTAAAGTGGCCGGCCAATGACAGGTCATAAGCCCCGTGAATGCCTAGACTTCCATATTCCCTTCTCAATAATGTTTTTCCGCTCTGTTGAAATAAATTTAAATGTGTTCGTAGTTTGCTTGAATTTAATTCTATAATATGGTCTCCTAATTATAATATTCATATAACGCGGGTTGAATCGTTGCAATGTAAATTTTAAAATCGTTAATATTTAGAATTGGATCAAATACTTTCATAATCAACTATTATGATCGTCTAGAGTACTTTCATATCTTCAGTTTGGAATTCAGAAGGATTTTGGCTGGTTTGATATTCTTGCACAAACTAATATCTAAATGTAAATATGCCCATGATATCCTTGCTCAGATAAGCCTTAATGTACCTCGCCGTAACTTGCGTACCAATCCTGTCTTTGCTGTGGGAAATTATAAAACCAACATCGGATTCTTTTCTCCTCTGCCAAGGATTCTCAGAACAGTAAACGAAATCTTATTGAACGGTACTGTCGATGTGTTCCAACAGTAAAGGCAAGCATTCAAGAAGCAAGCGATGTTGTCACTCCTGACTCACAATGACACACTTGCCATGTCCGCCTAGATTATGCCATAATTATACTTTTCTAAATTTAAACAGTCTTTAAGATTGTTTAGATTAAGTGTTATTATATAATATATAGTCAAGATACGAATGATCTTTTGTGTGTCAATATGAACCACTCCTTAGACGTCACTAATTATTTATGTCGTCACTTTTGCTGACAACTGTCAGTCTAATCAAGCTATATTTTAAGGACTATAGAATACTTCATAGTCCCTGAACTGGTACCGGAAGCGTAAGACTGATCATCTTTCCTTCGTGCAACAAAAATGATCAAGATACGCAGAGATTGGTGTACCAATGCCGTGCCCTATGCACCATTAGGTGCGGAAAGGGAACAATGAAAAAAATTCGTCATCATTCCTTTTCTTCAGTTGCACCACGAGGCTGACAATTAATGGCTCTTCGCGGACGACAACAAAATTCTCAAAATAATTCAAACTTTACAAGACTGTTTTCTTCTTCAATCAGACATTGACTCTTTTAATCAATGGTGTAAAGTCAATAAATTAGAACTTAATATCAAAAAATGCAAAATAATGTCATTTCATAGAACAACACAACTGATTTCCTTCGAGTTCCTAATAGAAAAATCCAAAATTGATGTAGTCAAGTCCATCAGATTTAAGAATTGTTTTGGACTATAAACTGACAAACAACAAATCACAACTTATGACACCATAACAATTATACGCTAAAACAATACTCACTTACAGATTCAAAAACTACTATTACTCAAATGAAAGACATAACCCCTACAATACATCACATACAAATAATATAATCACTAGATCCTCAACACAAAGACAATTTAAACAAATACAAACTAATACCACTTTCGGACAAAGGGATATTGAGTATTATTCAATTAAAATCTATAACCTACTTCCACTATCTATTAAAACAATTAGTACCTAACGAGAAAATGTTCAAAAAGGCTATAAAAAAGTGGATAGTGGAGCTAAGTAGAAGTAAAATGGATTGTCTCATTCGCCCAAACCAATATTGAATCAACTTCTCCACAAGTGTATAGCTTATGTTAGGTTTTTGTTCTTTCATTGTGCGTTTTGTAATATAAATAATACAGATGTATATAAATAAATTATAAACATAAATACGTAGTGTTTAAAACTGTCGGAATATTTTGTTAATTATATCTGTTTATTAATTTAGTCTTCTTTGTTTATTCTCAATTGTAAAAATATATATTTTTAAAAGTATATTGTTAAGTGTTCTCGGCACGGGTAAACCCCAGTGAGGTCACATTATTTTTATTATTTATTATAGTTTGTAAGAGAAAAAATATGAATAAATAAAAAAATAAAAAATATAGATAATACAGTAAATAAATCACTGAAATTACTTGGCTTCATTAACAGAATATACTCTGATTTTACTAATGTCCGTACAATTAAAACTCTTTATTGCTCAACTGTTCACCCCCTTCTAGAATATGCCTCCGTGGTCTGGTTTCCATTCCATGTGGATCGCACAAATCACATTGAATCAGTCCAACATCGCTTGCTTCGAAAAGTAGCGCGGATGCTGGACTAGAGAGAGGTAATTATTCTAATGCTATAGAGTCCATGTTAAATATTTCTAGTCTACAAAAACGTAGAACTAATATTTATTCCATATATACGTTCGGCATACTAAATGGTATAATCGATGTTCCATCATTACTGGGACAAGTAAAATTCAATATTTCGACTCGTAGGTTGAGAAACAATGAAGTACTGTTCATCGATCAGCATAGAATGGCCTTAATTCTCCAATGACCGTCTTTGTCGTATTGTTAACTCGAGACAAGTTCTGTTTTTTTTTGTTTAAGTTTACAGCGATTTCAATCACTAAATAAATCTTGTGTAGATCTTGTCTCTCGATGTCCCTTATATTTGTCAATGCTTCTTTTCTTTTTTTAAAATGTTTTTAACTATTCTTTTATTGTAATATGTAAACCCTACAAATAGTATTAATAGACAAGGTCCATTAGTAAATAGATAAATAAAAAAGAAAATATTATTTTTAAATTAATTTTTAAATAAAAGCTAAACTTCCTCATTGATAGATTATTAAGTAGGTAATTAGAAAAATGAATATTAAAAACACGTGTGCATTAAAAATACGCCCGGTAGCTTCACACATTTAACAGTGACACTTTTAAAACAACTTGTAGCTATTTTATTTCTATCACAAGTATTCGATTATGTCAAATTTAGCATTTCGAACGCGTCCGCCATTACGCGAAAAAAACAAAAGAGACGCGAAATTCGAACCGAGATTTCGAACAGTAAAAACGTGGCGGCGGTCTGTCAAAGTCGCGGCATTCAAAATGGCGGCAATTTTGACATTGACAGCGCGGATTTGATTTGATTATGATAAATTCGCGTTGGATTTACACAATTTCGAGGAAAATTCCGGCGAGCTGATAGCGCGGAGTGCGTCGGCGGACTGCCGAGTCCCGGTGCAAGGCGCCCCAAAGCAAGACGCAAATAGGCAGCCCAGGTCCATCCGAACCTAGAGGGGATTTTATTTTTAGATCTTTTAATCTTCGAACGATTTGATCCATGCTGCGAGAAATAAGGAACTGGCTTGTATAATTCGGAACTTGTGAGGTAAATTATGAAAAAAATATTCAAATCTGACATTTGACACTGCCGCAATCATATCTACCATTTAATATTGTACATAAACGCGCCCTGAGCCTTCAAAGATGATGAAACTGAACTCATGCCTAAAACTCACCTTCAATGGAACATCGATATACTTCTTGAGTGGTGCGAATCCAACCATTTGTTTTTAAATGTAAACAAATGTTTTCACATGTCGTTTTGTCGTTCACGAAACCTCATTCCAACATCATACTCAATCAACGAAACATTAATAACTACTGTCCCACTAATCAGAGATTTCGGGGTAGCTTTTGATGAAAAGCTAACCTTTACGCACCATAGAATGACAATTATTAATAAGGCTATGCAGATGCTGGGCTTCATTATCCGGAATGCGACAAATTTTGGTAGCATCGTTTCTATAAAATCTCTGTATCGTGCTCTGGTCCGATCACAACTGGAATACGCATCGTCAATCTAGAGCCCTTTGTACAACTGCGACTCTTTTAACTTGGAAAGAGTTCAGCGAAAGTTTTTACGCTACATACAGTCCAAAAAGGGTAAACCTATAAATGAAATTTGTTACCAAACTTTGATGTCCGAGTTGAAGTTACCATCGCTCTCCACCAGAAGGAGAATTGCTGACCTCGCTCTAATGCGCAAAGTGATATGCACCATAATAGATTGCCCAAAATTACTGTCACTGATAAACTTTCGTGTACCCACGAGGACCACCAGACTCCGACACATGTTCCAGTGTGAGTACAACAGGACAAACTTCACCCATCATTCTCCCCTCTCCCGGTGAGCATCCACAGAACAGCTAATAATTATGTCGAGCTGTTGGACTTCTGGCTGGCTCCACACCACTCCTGCTGCTATCAAATCAGCTATCCTATCCATCGGATGGCCATCCCCTCGATTCTCCCCTATTCAATGTGTTTCTCCATTCATCTTCACTTTATTTCTTTTTTTTTTATTTTTAGAATGAATTACATGTTTAGTGTAATAGTTATGATTTTATTTTGTTATTTTCTATCATATTTTATGTTCTTTTAACTGTATAGTGTGAGAGCCCTCTGGGCGTTTATTAAATAAATAAATAAACGCTCAGTCATGCCCAACGCGTATTTGGGGGGGTTAAATGCAAAACTGCCACTGTGCATGATCACTATTTTATGGAAGATCAACAAAACCAGTAGCTTAGTGACTATTTCTTCTAAGCTCTATGTGCACATTCAACTTAAAATGAATAGTCTTGTCGCTAATTGTTACCACACAAAAGTTGCACATTGAACTTGAAAGAAATGGTCTTTTTACTCCTAGTTTAGTTGGTATTGATTTTGCATTAAACCCCCTCATTTAGTCGTTCTTCGACCGCGTGACGTTTAGAATTTTTAAATTTATTTTTCAATTTGTAAATCATATAACACAAAGTATTTTACAAGTATAATATGTTGAATTACATTCCCAGGAGTTACAACAACTCAACTCGGGACATAAATAATATTAGCATTTATAAAATAACACATATTGAGAACAACAAAGAAACAAAGCAAGTTTAGCACCTTTATAACTAAATATACAACAATATATACGCCTAAAACCTTTTCTTACACAAGCAGAATAAATATATATAAAAAAAACGCTTTTAATAATAAAAAAAGTAGTGAATCTACTAAGGGAGATAAGGTCATGATTATTGGAAACATAATTCGGATATACAAAACGTGTCAGACCAAATCATGGTGTATACAACAGAGGCGAGGATAGATAGAGAGAAAAACCAGATAACTGCTCAGAATGTCAGAGATGAAAGTACTTAATGCAATCGCAGGGAAACCCAAAATAGGCAGAATCAATCTAGAATCGAAACAAAAATGACTACTTGTGTAGGGTTACCATTTGACCGGATAAATCCGGCCTTGACCGGATTTTAAGAGCGTAGACCGGATTTCAAACGAGACCGGATTTTTTGCCGTGCCACACAGTAAAAAATATTTTGCGTATCAAGAATGTATGAACTACAGAAATATTTGGATAAAACCTTTTGACTAATTCAAATGCTTTGAATGATTGTTATTGAAGCAAAATCAGGAGCTAGTGCATTTATATATGGTTCTTAAGATTTGATGAACTAGCTTAATAAAGCATAAATAAACAGAATAAAAAGACGATTTAGTTTAAAATTCCATATATATTTTCGATTAGATCAAACATTTCTTAGTAAATATACAAAAAATTGTATGAGACGGTATAAAAAAGTAAATATTGGACAAAATTCTCATCGTTTACAACATATTCTACTTAAAAATTACATACAGTCAATGAATATATGTTTCGGTAATAAATGGAAGGATTTCAAAACAACACAAAAAAAATATTCCACGGCCGTTCCGGAGGCAATAGAGAAATATAACTTTTTTTTTACAATTTCAAATTAATAAGGGTCTATGAAATAATACTGTCGAGTCAAAAATATTTATTTGCTACTTATCAGTAGCATAAAAAATATTTTTATTTTTTAATTCTGAATTCCCACGAAAACGATTGCATTGGCCTCGCCCCTAATGCGTCACGATTCGTGTAGATTTTGAACTTTGTTTGTGACCGTTTAAATTTTGGAAACACCTATAATACACATTCTATGTTAATGTGATGCTTTACATCATAAAAGGAGCCTCATCCTCGGGGGACCGCTGGTTAAACCTGAAGATGTTAAAGAGCTCGCCTCCTAACCTAATAGCCTGATATTTTATGGATTTGGGCTTGGAGGGGGAGATTTAGCAAAATGTAAACTCTCGCCTTCCACACAGTAGCCAGGCTTTTTAGACCAGTAGCTCAATCACAAATAACTAGCGACGTGATAGCAATTTCTCACCATGGTTGTGTATCGTATTCGCGATCACAATGGAACATCCGTGAACACCTAATATTAAATGTCAAAATATTTACGTTTGGCGGCGTATAATCCTGCTGTGTAATCACATATTTGAATTTCACCGGTGAAAATATGGTAAATATTCCAAAAATGCTATTTTTATTTATTTATTTATTATTTATCACGCTATTTATTGCATTTAGCCGGCGGTCGGCAAGCCAAATGTCAAGGAAAGCAGTCGCCGTAGTAATTGTAATTTAATTTTCAGTATTTTGTATAAGATACTCCTTACTATTTTGCAAATGCAATCAATATATTGTATTATTTTTTATAGTAAACGCCGTTTTTTCGCCAGTGAACTATATTTATTTACGAGGAAAACAAAAAACAAACCGACACGAGCGTCGACTTAGAGATTACACACGCGTCGACTTATGACCCCGATAACTTAAGCATGTTCATTGTGATCGCTCAAATGCTTGTCATGTTTTTAAACAAGTCGATGGTTATTTGTGATTGAGCTACTGGACTCGGTGGGCGAGAACTATTCACTCCATCACAATAGATCTTCACAGATCGCAGTGACGCCAGGAGCTAGCATAGCACTGACCCCCACCACTAAGAATGTGAAGAAGACCGTTTAAATTAAAATCGAACGTCGTCACGAATCTTGACGTCACAAGGCGAAACATGTCGCGTTTTTGTAGGGACGTATTTTTTAATAATTTATTTTTGAAAGTTATGTATGAAAACATTTCTCCACAATATCCATATTGATTTTGAAAATACAATTGATTTTTTTCAATCCATTTCATATATTTTTATCAGTATTCGTAGTATGTGATATTTGCCTATTGAGTTTTTCTGGGTTACTTCAAATCCTGAACTAAAAAAGATTGCGTGGAGATTAAGTCTGCCCCATAGTACAGTAGTTGGAGCATTCGCGCACCAGGTTCGATTCCAGGATCCATGTGAAATTTTTGTTTTAAAGATGCTTTTACACCGAAATATTTCACTGTTTATGAACTGGGACTCGGAGCGTTCAACCAATTACAGTTACGTACCATTTGACAGATGATCCAAATACGCCGCATTCGGTATTCTAAAGCAGAGCCCAATGCACCACTGTGTGCGAATTGGGGTATGAGACACGATGACGCTCTTCGCCGCCGTTTCAGATCGCATTAAAGCGCCCAACATCAGGATTGAATAACCCAGAAAAATTCAAATTTTAGCCAGTAAAAATTCACAAAACTGCGTAGAAAATAATCATGAATATTATCAACATAAAATATCTCAATAGAAACAGAGAGGCGAGTCACGGTTGGTTGCTGCTTGCGAAACACGCCTTTGGCGCCGTTAAGAATGTAGAGGTGAAATACAACGGATGCAGCAACTTCGTGACAATTGCCATCAGAGGTAATTTTGGGCCAGTTGCATGAAAAAAGGTTAAGTTTAATAAAGTTTAATTACTGTAAAAAAAGGGTAATCGCAAAGGTTTGCCTTCTAACAGACCTAATGAAGCTCAGCCTCATCAAGTGATGGTTATCACTAGAGAACACCTTGCTACGATGAACCTTTCCCAAACTTCTAGATGTAGGTTCTGCAGATGAGCGCAGATGAGGAAACACCTATACGTGTTCTATGTGAATGTGATGCTTTACATCATAAAAGGAGCCTCATTCTTGGGGGAAACCTGAGGATGTTAAAGAGCTCGCCCCCTACCTAATAGCCCGATATTTTACGGATCTGTGCTCGGAGGGGGAGATTTAGCAAAATGTAAACTCTCGCCTTCCACACAGTGGCCAGGATCTTTTATAGACCTGGGCTCGGAGGGCGAGAACTATTCACGGGGGGACCCGTCACAATAGATCTTCACAGGTCGCAGTGACGTCAAGATCTTGCATAGCACTGACTCCCACCACTAAGAATCAGAATAATGCATTTTGCAATGGACCCAAAGAGTTCGCAAGAAAAAGTAAAATAAATCAACTAATTTTTCACATTTTGACAAAAACGCAACAATTATTTAACTTAACTTTTATTGATGCAAGTGGCCCTTAAGTTGACTATATTTATTTACTTTTATGTAATTTTAAGTTCCGTTTTATTTTACAAAGAATGGAACACACGTTTTTTTTCAATCTGTCAATTTTCGGCCACTTTGTAGGCGTACTTATTTATTGACAGACAAACTAGCAAGACGCGTTTTGGTGTGATCGACGAATTTTTAAAAAATCAGACCGCATTGATGACCAGCCACCGTATTCACCGGACTTGGCCCCCTGCGACTTTTTCCTGCTTCGTAAAAAAGTGCATTTCAGAAACGTTTCGGGATCGGAAAAAACGCCGACATAAGGGTATTTTATCCAATGGTGATCACTTTGAAGGGGGCAGTATTAATATTGAGGAATTATTAAAATATATATACAGGGTGTTCTTTAAACCCTGTCACATCCGAAACCACGATGATCAGTACGGGCAAGACATTAGCATATTTAAAAAAATATTTTCAACAAAGAAAATTTAAAAAAATAAAATATTTCAAAGAACAAATGGTTGCTTACGTCTGCAGGGGAGAAGTGAGGGGAGCGCGGCCGCGCAGTGTCGGCGCATCAGACTCCCCCTCCCCCCTCCTCGTTTCTCCCCTGCAGAAGTAAGCAACCATTTGCTTTTTTTTTTTTTTTTTTAATTTTATACGTTCTAAAAAAATATTTTAATGTGCTAATATATCTTCTTGCTCATACTGATCATCGTGGTTTCGGATGTGACAGGGTTTAAAGAACACCCTGTATATAAAATTCCGCGTATTTATTTTATCAAACTGTGTATGTATGCCTCGGTGCCTGCTATAATTTTTGTGGACGCCATACGCTATAACTAGAAAGCGTATGTGGTATAAATCTAGGCATCTATAGGGCATATGAGCTATCAAAAATCACATTCTCTGTTTCTATTAAGACATTTATAATATTAAATTAATGATACATTTACCTTTTCATACAAAAAAATCGACTTAATGTAAAATAGTTTTTTTTCTATTTTGGGATATTTTTTTTCATATGTAAACTATATATGTATGCATTACTTTTTCAAAAAAGCTGCTAAAATATTAAAAATAATAATTAAAAAAAAACTAAATAATTATTATTATTTTTGGCTGCACTTTTCAAGTATTGAAATTTAAAGCCAAATTATGGCAAATAATTTGAAAACATTGGCACATAGCTATTCGTTTTTAAAGGGTCAATAATTATTGGAAGATTTATGCAGCGTCGTTTTTTAAATCACCTCAAAGACGCTATTCATTGTAAAACGGATTCCTCGCAACGTGTCTTGCGGCTACACAGCGCACAGACGATTACGATTCTACTCCAATAAAAAATGTACAGTGGAATCAGGATATTGGAATTGCGGATAATATAATACAAAATATATATTCTTGTGAATTTTCTACAAAATGATCCTATCATCCAAAACTTTCTAGGCATGAGGGTCGAACGGCAGACTTGCGCGCATGCGTGGGAAATGTTGCCAGACCGCGAACAATATATTATCATAACACAAATATAAGATGATTTTGTGTTATGTTACTGGACTGTAAAAAAAAAGGGTGCTTTTATTAGGCAAACTTTAAAAATATCATTAAATAATAATTAAGTAATTATGTAACTCAATACCGTTAAATATTTCATGTCGGCATCGTGGTGTGATGGTCAGCGCGTTTGCCTACCATGCGAGAGGTCTCGGGTTCGATTCCCGGCATGGTTGATATGAAATGCGGCGGCCTCCGTGGTGTAGTGGTCAAGACGCTTGACTCACAAACGGAAGGTTCCGGGTTTGGTTCCCGCGAGAACAAAAATAAAAAAAATATGTGATTTTTCTTAAACCTGGGTGTTCTGTGCTGTAATTCACCACTGAAATTGGGCCCCCTGGCCTGTTGTGGTGCAAAAAAAAATGTGAATGTGAAATATTTATTCAAAAGGGTGTGTTTTTACACAAGAATATTTCATAGTCCCTGGACTGGTTACCTGAAGCGTAAGACTGATCATCTTACCTTTCATGTAACAAAAATGATCAAGATACGCCGTGATTGGTGTACAAATGCAGTGCCCTATGCACCATTAGGTACGGAAAGGAAATGATGATGGTTATACTAAGGCTTATTAATAGAAAGCCGGGTAATAAAAAATATACTGTTCCGACAAAATGTCCACCTTGTTTTATTATAATCTGACATACGGTAAAATTATTGAATTCTTAAATAATATTTTTTGTGAATTTGCTACTTACACGTGAAATGTGATCTCACCATATTCCCGTTTAATCCCAGTAGTATTTTGACACTTACAAATGACAACACGGCGTAATTTAATTTAAATCGGCGGTGCGTACTAAGCGACGTCTACAGAGTAACTAATGGCGAAAATGTAAATCTGCTCATCTATGAGTAGTTTAGTCGGCTTTCAGTTCTTTCTGGTCTATTATAATTCTATGGGCCCAACAGTGTACTCTTAGACAATAGTTAAATACATAAATATTTAATAAAAATTTAAAAAAAAAAAAAAAATTTAAGTAAACAAATAAATAACTATCGTTTTTAAGTATATATTAACCTTGTACATTACAAGCAAGGTAAAAGAATAATGCAACTAACATATAAAAAAAAAATTAAAAAAATACATAAATAGGCAAAATCTTAAAAATAGAGCAAGTATAGGAACTTAGATTGAAAGAGATCGATCTGGGAATGACAGGATTAAAATTTTGGTTCGGCAATGTTTGTGAATATTTTTTTAAATCATCCGCTTAATGTTACCACCCGATTATTGTTATCATAAGTTAAAGGCTCCATAGTGATCAGAATAAGCTGATTCCACTGTACAATATGATGAAAATATGGCAAAATAATTTTAAAAATTATCGGGGAACAAAAATTATTCCCTGAGGTACACCTAAAAAACGACAATTTAAATGAATTTTTTCAATCTTAAAAATAATACGTATTTTAAACATAATAACACTGATTGTGAAAATGTAAAATAATTATCATATAGTCTAAACCTAAAAGACATTTATGAAGAAAAAAATGACTAGAAAATATATTACAAAAGTATAAAAATACAAAAAAGCATCGAAGGTTCTATAATTATTGCAGAGAGACTATTTTATAGTAAGTTTCTTATGGCTATCAGTCCTGTGATGCTAACCGAACTCCACAGGTTAAATTGGATTACTTATTCCTAACAGTAAACTGGGTGAAAATGATATATTTGGAACCTTAAAAGTCTAACATAGAGGGCCTTACTTATAAACACGGCGTAAAGTTACGCCTAAGTGGTATAATTCGGATGGAAATACCATCCTTATTCTACCACTGTAATAAGTATGGTTTTCCCATCCAATTATACCACTAAACTTAAGTGTAACTTTACGCCAAGTTTATGAGTAAGGCCCCGTGGATTTTGATTGAATTAAAAGAGTTTGGGGAGTTTATATTCCAGCTTTTTGTTGATACAAGGATTCTCCGGCTTCTGGTTGACAGAACAAATCAAGATTTTAGTTGTTGATAGGACATAGGATTTTGGTAGATAAAAGTACGAAGTATATCCAGAAAGTAAGAGTACTGTTTGGCTCTCGTGCGAGATTTTTTTTCCAATATGGCAACACTGATGGTAGTGGGGGGTCTCCTGAACACAACGAGCACCAACGACCCTCGTTAGTACCAAAACTCGCCTAGTAGTGTTCGTTTCTGTGAAATATGTCAATAAGAAATTCCGCCAAGTGCAAGGTCCGCGCTGTCATAAGGTTCCTTCTCGCAGAAGGAAAAACTCCGACTGAAATTTTTGCACGGGTCAAAACTGTTTGTAGCGAAGGTGCTATGAACAGAACAAACGTATTTAAGTGGTGTCGTGAGTTTAATGAAGAAAGAATGAATACTCATGATGAGCAAAGGAGTGGAAGACCTTCAATTGTGTCCGATGAGTTGGTGCAGAAAATTGTGGAATCCGTGTTTTGGGACCGAAAAGGGATAATTTTGATTGATTTTTTGCCTCACGGGGATACGATTACTGGCAGCACGGTACGGTGAGACCCCTACAAAAGCTCAAAAGAGCAATTCAAAAGAAACGGAGGGGAATGTCGACAAAGGGAGTGTGTTTGTTGCACGACAACGCCCGCCCGCACACGCCTAACGCCACCAAGGCTCGTTTGAACTCGTTTGGTCGGAACATTTTGAACCACTCTGCATACTCCCCTGACTTGGCACCTTCAGATTTTAATCTTCCTGAAGACTCACATGGATGGAAAAAAAATCTAACTGATGAGGAGGTGAAACAAGAGGTCTTGAAGTGGACGAAGGAGATGGCGGGAGAGTTCTGTGAGGAGGGCATTAAAAAGATTGTGCCGCGGCTTACAATCTGCATAGAACGAGAAGGCGACTACGTGGAAAAATAAGTAATATATATATACAAACAATGTACTGTATTTTTTATGTTTTTAAATGCAAAAACTGAGTACTGTCACTTTCTGAATATGCCTCGTAATATGACTTCAGAATGATTAAAGAACTCCAGATTTTGGAGGATAAAAGACTATGGTTTAATGAAAGGATTTACATGGGCTTTTGATTGACATAGCGAGATTTTCAGTAAACGTTCTAGTGCAGTGGGTAGCGACCCCCAGGAATGGTATTCTGAATCTTCTCTACCGCCTAGAGAGTGGTTTTTTTCTTTAGAGGGATTTTTATTTTTTTAATGCGACAACATTTTACTTCATAAAATGGCCACACTTATGATTAAACGTCAAATTATGTATAAAACAGTTTAAAAAACGAATACGGTTTGGTCAATTCAACATAATTAAGTGTTTGGGTAATGCTTAAGGCCACAATAACGGTCTAAACGAAAATTTTCATCAATGTTTTGAGTATGTCCAAATGTTTGCAGACAGGCTGGATTTCCTCCTGGCTGGATCAGATATAAATTTGTTGCAACAGAGGGAAACATTTTTGAGATGGGAATATGGAAGTCTAGGCATTTAAAGGGATTACGACCTGTCGTCGGCTGGTTTGAGTGGCCACTTTACACACTGTGTAACATTCACTATTCTGCCTACGTTTAAGCATCCGCATTTCCTCAACTCTTCCGCCTGTTGACTTTTGTGAAGAGCCGAAACCTTTATTGTGTGGGTGAGATTCATCGGACTGAACCAATTCACCTATAGTCCTTAAAATATAGCTTTGCCACCTAGTCCTTGATATATAGTGATGGGAAATTATTGATCACTGATCATGTACCATGAGATTCTGTTTCCAAAAATTGAAATAAAAACGCAAAAACTAGCCTATTATAGTGTGCTTAAGACAATTATTTACTAAAAAATAAGACATTAAATACTTTCATGAACAACAAATGGATTATTTTTTATTCAATCAATTTGTCTCATCTATAACATTCTTGCAAAATGACGTAACCTTGTAAGAACATCATTAATAATCAGGTTTATTTTAGTTTTTTTTTTTGTTTTAAAGCTGATTTTATATAATTATGTTGATTTATATGTCAAGTATTTTATTAAAAAAATAAGTTAGCATGCCAGATACGAATGATTTTTCGTGTGTCAATATAAATCACTCCTTAGACGTTACTAAAAAGTTATGTCGTCACTTTTGCTGACAACTGTCATTCTAATCAAGCTATATTTTAAGGACTACAGTAGGTGAATTAATCCAGCCAATACAAATTTAGAAAATGGTCATATTTAGTTTCAAGTGTTCGTATTTGTTTGACGTTCAATCATCCGTGTGGCCATAAATGAAGCAAAGTTTAGGAGCATGCAAAAATAAAAGTCCCCAAATTAACCACTCTCCAGGGGATAGAGAAGATTCAGAATACCACCACAGGGGGATCGCAACCGATCGCACTAGAGGAATGAAGCCAGAAGAAGAACCACACAAGTTCAAACATGTCAAATTGACCCAGTCTTAATGAACTATTTTAAGTTAACATTTGCATTAAAATGGCAGTTATTTTACGAAATCAGTCGTAAAACTTAAGTACGTTTTTTTCTATAATTAAATAATCATCGGGCGGAACATCATTAATTGATATACAATTTTAAGGAAACTTAATTTTGTAATTTAAACACATCCTTTTAAATATATTTTTTGAACGCTTACTATCATATTGGTACAAATACAATACAATACTGTAATATCACTAAGAAATTGTTTTCAAATCTACTAACATGGGCTCGTCTAATAAATATTTTCAAAAAACCTCCATATATTATCAGAAAATCGCACTCCCAGAAGTAGACTGCGGAATGTCTTAGTCGTTAAAATCTTTGAAAAATTATTGATGCTCGTAATGTACAGTAAAACCTCGTTTTTACGTTCCTCAATTTTACGTTTTCCCGCTTTTTACACCGAAATGTTCAGGACCCATTTTTCTTCATACATTCTCATACGAATATTCCCCCAATTAACGTTTTTTACATTTTTCATCACCCCGGTTTTACGCTTAAAAAATTTCGGAATTCATTTGATGTGTCAAAAAAGGCAAAATTATGTCGTAATAATGCCGCGGTCCACGCGCCACCGCGTGTGCCACGCGAATGAAGAATAAAACAAGAAAACAACTAATAAAGGATAAATTATTGTCTTAATCTAAATTCAAAGTAGGTGCAGTGTAATTGACCTTTTTGTTTAAGTGTCTTCATTTAGGGTTTGTTTTAGTTTGCATTTGAACAAAAACGTCATATTGACTTGTACAAATCATGATACGCAGTTGACAAACGTTTAGAAACAATAAAGTTTTAATATCATCAAATTGCGATGTTTAAAACATAACAATATAAATATTTAAATATGGTTTAAAAAAGTTGTCATAAAAGTGGAAACAATTTAGCCGCGATCTATATGACAGTTGTTTTAAGTGATGCCATAGAAAAAAAAGTAACCATATAAATAAAGTTTCCCAATATTTAGGGGAAAAATTATTGTATGTTATTTTATGCAAATTCAAATTCTATTTTCGTTTGCTTTTTATTTACACATAAAATAATTTGAACATGCTGTTAAATCAAATAAAAAAACAGATTACAAATACTGTTTGAAAAATATTTTTAGTGGAATCATTGAAAAAAAAATGTTGACAGTTTCCACTTCTTACCGTTTTTACAAATTTTCTGGAAGTATATTTACACTATAATAGTGTAGCAAATTAATTTTATTTTAATGTAATTCCTATTTTTTCCAAAAAAATTTATTTTCTCTTTTTAGTGTTTTCCTCAGTTTACATATTTTTTCTTGCTCCCTTGAAAAATGTAAAAAAGGGGTTTTACTGTACCTAGTTTTGTTGACTATTTAATATTTTTTGTATATGAATGGATAAAGATAGATAAAATTGAAATTAAAATAAAAAAAATCCACAATGAATTCAGTACATATACACATTTCCCATTAAGATTTAAATGTCAACTGCCCGATTCGTTCTAGAAAGGAATAATGCCAAAAACGGCGACGTCATATGTGAACAGTACTATCGCAATGAAAAATAGTCCTTAGGAAATGTTTGAAATACCGTTTTCCAAATGGAGACTTTTTAAATAATTCGTGTAATCTGCAAGCTTACTTTAGGAGGAAATAACCGCAACTGCGTTTAAGATGTTAAAAATATAGCATACTTATTTGCATGAAGAAATAAGCTGGAATAATTTGGCTAGTTTCTTGGCTCACTGGCGCTGGGCGCTTTTAATATTTTTATTAATGTTTTGTTTTTCTGTAAACAATGTTACTAACAAAACTTTACTGTGGATGATCTGCTCCAGATATAATCCAGATTAATGACTCAAAACAGCCAAATATAGACTTACGACCGTGTACTTCTGGAGGTGCGAAACATCTAAAATCTTACAAACAAGTATTACTTCTTCGTCCCGGCGGAGTAAGAATACAGAACCTGAACCTTGGACGAGCGTTTTCCACTCGATGGCTACTCTCGGGTGAAAATCGAGTGGAAATAAGTCCACCTCGTTGTAAAGCGGTTGGCGCGTTCGCCTACCATTCTCGAGATCCGGGGTTCGATTCCTGGCAAGGTGGGCGTGACGTATTGGTTTTAAATTAGAGGTGTAAAAAACAATTGAAACTGTTCTTTTAAAACTGTTGATCTTCCAAAACAGCTGAAACCGGTTTTTGTTTCAAAAAACCGTTTCAGCTGTTGCCTTAAATGTTACAAAATAATTAAAAGATACCAATTTTCGGCCACCGTTGCGAATTCAAAACTTTTACAATCTAGCTTTATATAATATACAATTTAACATAGATAATTAGTTCCTAAGGATTAATAGGTCTTAATGTAAAGACGCCTAATATTAATAAATGCATTTTGGTACAATCTATTCGCTTAATTTATATACAATTCGTTTCCCTTTCCATAAAATTAGTTATAGACAGTCTCATAAATGGCGTTGTCAACATAGATACAAAAAAATCATGTAAAAATAATACAAAAAGACTTAAACACAGCGCCGGATCTAGCGCCCGTCACTTACTGGAAAGGGATGAATGTACATGTTTGTAAATCAATACTGCATATTATTCTCCCCTCCCTTGTTAGCAAGTGTCTGGTTTTATTTGCCAACTGAACCTATGGTAGGTCCGGCTCTGATTAAACATAATATACACTACAATGCAATTTTGTTTTCAATGTAGAAAAAATACACTTTAACTCATTAATGTCCTGGGTTTATAGACGTTTGTAAGGCTAGGCGTGCACTACAACAGTCCGTCTTGACTGCTTGAACAGTTTGTCTTGACTGCTTGAAACGGTTCGTCTTGACTGCTTGAAACAGTTAGTCTTGACTGCTTGAAACAGTCTTGACTACTTGAAGCAGTTTAGGTTACCTTCTTGAAGGAGTTCGTAACGACTTCTGGAAGCAGTATTTGTTTCGACTAGCCGAAGCAGTTTAGTTCAACTTTTTGAAGCAGTCCTGAATCAAACAGTTCCTCTTGACAACTTGAAATGGTTCATCTTGACTGCTTAAAATGGTTATCTCGACTGTTTGAAACAGTTCGTCTTGACTGTTTGAAATGGTTCATCTTGACTGTTTGTAACAGTTCGTCTTGACTGCCTAAAGCGGTTCGTCCTGGCTAGTTGAAGCAGTTCGTATCGAGGTTTTTAAACAGTTCATCTTGAATATTCGATACAATTCATCTCAGCTACTTGAAGCAGTTCAGCTCGCACATCTTGAAGCAGTTCAAACCAATAACTCGAGCCACAGACCCAACTGTCCAAGAAGCCCAGCCTATAAAACGCCTTACAGCATTTCAACAAGTTAATGTACCGTCCGGTTACCGCCGTTTCATAAACATTAATAACGGTACCAGTCGGTTCATTGTACACCACCGTTAAAAACAGAGGGTTAAATCTATATGGAAAGATTTGGGTGTACTTAAATTGCCTTTGAAAAATTTCATATTTGTTGCTAGTACGCAATTTAAAATTGAGACCATAATTTTTAATATTTGTATAAATAGTTATGTAATTCATTTAGCCGCTTCTTTCTTCACATCCGCCAGTATCTTATGCACCACCTTCGTGATCTCCGTAAACACCGGCCGCGTATTGGGTGACTCGTCCCAGCACTTGACCTGCAAAAAAAAGTTTATTAATGTTATTAAATAGTATTTAACCACTTACTGACTTTTTTTGTCTACCGGTTTTGTCAGGACACTCACTACACCAACATGCAAATACTTAAAATTTAAAGAGTTAAATTCGTGTAATGTTCAACATGTTAGCCCCTTTTCTTCTTAACCCCCACCCCCACACATTCTGCAACATATCACTAAATATTCTGGTAAGGAACATAGGTATATTGTTGGTAACAACAACTACTGTGACACGGTACAAATTACTAGTACATAAACACATACATTTCTCTACAAAACGCACAGTTTTCCCTGAAGATGGCTCCTGCAATGGTAGCCGAAACGTCGGATCAAATCCAACATAAA
Organism: Micrasema longulum; assembly: GCF_059751315.1. Classification (NCBI taxonomy): domain Eukaryota; kingdom Metazoa; phylum Arthropoda; class Insecta; order Trichoptera; family Brachycentridae; genus Micrasema; species Micrasema longulum. Next base: position 122,048 of record NW_028277551.1, read on the forward strand.
CGGTATCACCCAAAAAAGATACATAAGCTTAAAGGGTATTGATATTTTTGAAGTCAGCTGTGCTTCTGTTGATAAATCCAAGAAGTTTTAGAGATTTATTGAAAACATGTTCAGTATGAATTGTAAAAGAAAGTTTAGTGTCAAGTATAATACCCAAATCTCGTATACTGAACTTCCTCATTAAAATTATTTGGAAATCTTATAGTTCTCCTGTATAGCTTTCTTTTCTTTGGTCAATTGAATAATCAATTTTATTTATGTAATCATTTGAACGCACCTGTAGCCTTGTCCCTTTCCCCTTCTCTATAAATACTAAATGGAGCTTCTTGCATAAACAAATTACAACAGGGATGGAGAATACCTTAAATAAGGGAATATGGAAGTCCAGGCATTTACAGGGCTTCTTGCTACTGTCTGTGGTCCTGTTATAGATCCTGTCAGATTTCACAGATGATAATATTTCATCGTTCAGTGAGTAGTCGTATATGATTTTTCAGAGGAAATAATCTCAGAACCTTGGACTTACTTAACTTGAGATGTAGATTATTGGATGAGCCCCAGGTTTTTTTCGTAATTTGTGTATTTCTTCGTAAATACTATGCATACTACGGTCATGGTAAAGGTAAAAAAGTATTGTGCTGTTTGCATCTTGGTGTAGTTAGTGTCTATACGAGGCGGATTTATCCACCACTCGATTTCATTACTTGGGATTTTTACCTGAGAGCAGCTGTCGAGTGATTCACGGAACTGTATTTTACACCCGCTTGGACACAGAAGAGATGTGCATAGATAGAAAATATACATTACCAATAGCTCGTCGAGTTCTGCTGGCATTTCTTCGTGTGACCTCCACTTTAGAGTATTATTCTTGAGATGGGACAACACAGTGCTATCGTTCATTTTTATAAACGGCAGCTCGCCTTTGTGAAAAATCTGAAACAATAATTACATACAATAACTATTCTGAAGACGTAAAATACTCAAGTCAATTATTATATTATTTATTTATTTATTCATATTTTTTGCTTACAAATTATAATTAATAATAAAAATGATGTGACCTCACTGGGGTTTCCCGTGCCGAGGACACTTAACAATACACTTTTTTCAAATTACATTTGAGAATAAACAAAGAAGGCTACAACTATAGTTTCGGAAGAGCACTCCTCCCATCGACGGGTGTTTTATATCACCCGTCGATGGGAGGAGTGCTCTCCCGAAACTATAGTTGTGTTCTTGTAAAAGAATAAAATTGTGTAACACTGATAACAAAGTTTTATTTTCATAATAATTTATAATGAAGTGTTACGAAGTGAATGCCGATTCAATTAAAGAAGGCTAACTTAAAAAAACGAAGATAATTAACAAATATTCAGACAGTTTTAAAAACAAGGTATTTATGTACATCCATATTATTTGTATTACAAAACACACAATGAAAATAACAAAAACCTAACATAAGCTATACACTATTAATTTTAAGAGAGCAGCTTAAAGCTGATATGCTTAAATCTATTTTAACAAAAGTTAGCTGCTGGCACACTTAAACATTTCCGAAACAAATCTAGTCCATTTTTGAACCCATTGAGACTACACATTGAGATCAACTCTTGTGACAGCTTATTCCAACCATCAACAACCCTTCGTCTTCTTCTTCCAAGTCAGTCCCTTAATGCTGAAGATCGTGATCACCATGAACACTTCTGATTAGTCTGTTCCACTCCGGTCTGTCCTCAGACCGACGAACTGACTCATCAAATTTTAGCCGCGTAGCCACCTTTATTTGGTCATTCCATCTATATGGGATTCTACCTCGGCTTCTCCTACCTTCAACTCAGCCAGACATTATTGCCTTTTCTAGATTGTCTGGCTCACGTCTAGCAATATGTCCAAAGAAAGACAGTATCCTTCTCAAACACACCACTGATAGACGAGTTGTACTATGCAGCTCTTCCGGTACCGATGCATTCATCCTTCTGGCTGTCCAAGGCACACGCAGCAGCCTTCTCCAACACCACATCTCGAATGCATCCTCCTCTCTTCCTCTCGTAGGCACGCATTGTCCACGTTTCAGCCCTATTGCTCGGAAAATGCTTCTGTGGATTTAGATTCAATCTCGTTTTCTCCAGCCTAAGACTGTGGCCTCGAAGACGAGAATCTTGTTTAAGATCGAACATGGGATCCAAATTTGGGCAGCTATAGTGGCGGTTGAGTATCTTGTATGTCTCTATCAGGTCACCACTTTCTCGCCGTTCCTGCAGCGTTGTGAGACCAAGAGTTTCCAGTCTCTCGGCATATGGAAGACGTTTTAGGCTCGGCGACAACTTTGTAGCTCGTCTTTGACTCTTTTTAACAAGTTGATATTCTTAACAAAATAGGGATTCCATATCTGAAACCCGTATTCGAGAGGAGGTTTGATATAAATTTTGTATATTTTTAGTTGCATATTCGCTGTTTTATTAATCAAGCAGATAATTTAATTGGATTTTTTTGGTATGTTGAATATGTGACATTCCCATTTTAAATCGTCTGTTAATTGTTATTTCGAGGTCATTTTGTTGTTTCACAGCTTTCAAATCTACACCATTTGGACTATATATAAGTTAGGGGTTTTTCAAGCCGATGTGAAGAACTGTAGATTTGTTAACATTGAGTGTGAGAAGCCATTTCTTGGTCCATTTATGAATACTGTTCAGGTCTTGCTGTAGTTGAGTTGAGTGAGTGAGTGGGTTTGCATACAGCTTTGTATCATCTGCAAAAATTTTGGACTTTGACTGTATGACTGCTGGTAAATCAAGTACGGATCCCTGCGGAACGCCGGTTAATACTGGTTCTTCACGCGACAGTCCATCACCAACTCGAATTTGGTATGTTCATTCTGTAAGGAAGTCTTCAATCTACAGTAAAACCCTCTTTTTACGTTTTTCAAGGGAAACTGAGGAAAAGGCTAAAGTGAGCAAATGAAAAATGTATGGAAAAAATAGGAATTATATAACTTAAAACATTTCTATTGTTATGATTTAAACATCGCAATTTAATGATATTAAAACTTTATTGTTTCTAAACGTTTGTCAACTGCATATCATGATTTGTTCAAGTCAATACGACGTTTTAGTTCAAATGAAAACTAAGACGACCCTAAAGGAAGACACTTAAACAAAAAGGTCAATTACACTGAACCTGCTTTGAATTTAGGTTGACAATAATTTATCCTTTAGTTGTTTACTTGTTTTTATTCTTCATTTGCGTGGCACACGCGGTGGCGCGCGGGCCGCGGCATCATTATTACGACATAATTTGTCTTTTTTGACACATCAAATGAATTCCGAAAATTTTTAAGCGTAAAATCGGGGTGATGAAAAATGTAAAAACGTTAATTGGGGGAAATATTTGCATGAGAATGTATGAAGAAAAGTGGGTCCTGAACATTTCGGTGTAAAAAGCGGGAAAACGTAAAATCGAGGAACGTAAAAATGAGGTTTTACTGTATATGGTACAGTTAATTTGGATTTCACGTTCGAACTAAACTAAGACGCTTGACTTCGAGGCCACCGTCTCGGGCTGGAGAAAGGCAGCAGTTGTATAATCGGCTCCAGGAGAAGTTTTCGAGATGATTATTCACTCCTATCTCTATAATCCGGTCAATAATGCCATATCAGATTGCCAACACAGATTTAGACCAACTAGATCTCCTGCAACAAAACTTAGATAGGTCATAAGGATTGATAATTACCTCCCAAACAGTGCAAGCAAACATATACACATCAGACTTGGTAGAGTAATCTGAATCGTAGACACACTCGTAAGGCAGCCATCTTAGGGGAATCACCTGAAAACAAGCGTGAGCGTATCGAAGTCACAAACATTGGGCAAAATGGTGAATCTTACACAGAAATAAAGTCACCTAAAGCAACGATATGTCGAATACGATAATTATAATCAAATATTCAATCAGTTCAACATTTATTTTTTTTTATAAAAATAAATATTTGCTTTCTTATGATTTACCCAAATATTTCAATTTTGGGGGCCATTTTCAACGAGCTATAAATAACGATTAGAAAATGGAAACCGAGTTGAGGTAGAGCAGGGTGCGAACCTTGGACCTCTAATCTGTGAGTCTGCGACACTAGCCACGGGACCACACGCGATACAAATGGATTTTTAAGAAAGGTAGGATGGTGTTAACTTATCTAGCAGTAAATAGGCTAAATGCTCTCAGGCAAATGTGTGGTAAAACCTCAGAGTAATAATGCGCAACCCGCTTATAGAGATGCCATTTTGCTGTATAGCACAGAACAAAAGCGTTGCAAATTTTTTGAATCCTTTTTTTCACATTAATTGCCGCCATTTTTGTGTTTTTTTTTGTTTTAATTTTAAAGACAATTTGTATGTTTCTGCTTTGCGAACAATTATTGCCACCATTTTCGTCTTTTAGTTATCATTTTAAAATGGTCTATTGTGTTCTATGGACATTTATTATTTATGAAAATGATATTTAAAAAAGTCGCTATCAAAAAATGGTTCAAACTGCATACGATTCTACGACAAGATACCTCTTGAAATTCAGGCTTTGCCAACAAAAAAATTCAAAGATTTTTTCAAGCACAGGCTGTTTGGAAAGAGCTACTTTAGAGTTGAAGAATATTTGCAGGACAAGGCAGCTTGGCATTAGATTTGTGTTTATTGATTTTAGTTTGTTGATTTTTTTTTTTTTTTGATAGGTTTAATTTACTAATTTTTTAATCACCAAACTAAACATAATTTAAGGGTTTTAATGCAGTTAGTTATTTGGCATAGAATTAAGAATAGTCCAAAAACCGCATACGCGCATCAAGCAGAAGGCGACTAAACTACTCTTAAACGGGTAGTTTTACGTTTTGACCCATTAGTTTCTTTGTAGACGTCACTCAGCACGCAACTCCCGATTTGAATTCAAATATGCCGTGTTGTGTCGTTTCAAAGTGTAGAAATACTGTTGGGATCTTAAAGAAACAGGATGGTATCTCATTTCATGTGTAAGTAGCAAATGCATTACTTAAAAAATAAATTATTTTTCCATCTGTCAGATTGGCAAAGAAAACAAAATGCACATTTTGTTAGTGTTGTCAGGGTGTAATTTTTTTTACCCTACTTTGCTCATCTGATGAGAGAACTAATGAAAATTGGACCTCGGATTAAACAACGCCGTTGTGGACATTATCTTTAAAACATAAAATATTATTTAACATTTCATAAAAGTATCCTTTTTGTGTAAAATAAAAATTGTTTTATATTTTAAGTTCAAAGTTCATTAATTAAATTACTCTTATTAAATGACCCTTTACTTATCTACTCTGTTGTGTCAATCAATGTTTCCGCGTGTACAATAAAACTTTAGAGAAATCAACAAATTGTTTTTTTTTTAGTTTATATTTTTGTTATGATTATATTTTTCCCATCTGGCAACATTACGTGGCGACTTCACGAATGCGCGCGGCGAAAGTGGGGGGATTTTGGGGCACGGTCCGATGTATTCAAATATGATTCTACGCTCCTTCTGGACTATTCTTAAATCTATGTTATTTGGTTTACCTGATTAATGTGTTTGCAATACTCTTTGCTGTACGTGTCCTTGGTAAGTGCCGGGATGGACACTTTCACACTGAGACGAGATGTTATCAGGCAATTTCGCGTCGCCAAATCCCTAGAAAGCAATGTTAAATTCAGTTCAATGTACAAGATTCACGTAACCTACGGGAGCTCGGTGAGTGTAACAGTGTGACATTAATTTGGGCACCCGGACACTCAAACATCGACGGTAACGAGGCAGCTGATGAATTGGCGAGGCTGGGAGCTGAGCCAGCCCCGATAGGCCCTGAGCCCTACTGTGGGTTGCCCAAATGTGCTCCTCGTAACGAGCTTAGGTCATGGGCCAGGAAGCAGAGTGTAATGCTCTAGGAAGGTAATGAAGGAACTGATAAAAGGGTACTCGCAAAGTTTTGCTTTTGACCTAATTCGAGCTTTAGCTCAGCCTCATCAAGTGAGGCTTATCACTAGAGCCCGCCCAGGGCACTGCAGATTAAACGAACACCGCGCTAGAATGAACCTTTCCCAAACTTCTAAATGTAGGTTCTGCAGATGAGCGCAGATGAGGAAACACCTATACGTGTTCTATGTGAATGTGATGCTTTACATCATAAAAGGAGCCTCATTCTCGGGGGATCACTGGTTAAACCTAAGGATGTTAAAGAGCTCGCGCCCTACCTAATAGCCTGATACTTTACGTTCTGGGCTTGGAGAGGGAGATTTAGCAAAATGTAAACTCTCGCCTTCCACACGGCAGCCAGGCTCTTTTTAGACCCGGGCTCGGAGGGCGAGAACTATTCACGGGGATCCGTCACAATAGTGACGTCAGGAGCTTGCATAGCACTGACCCCCACCACTAAGAATAAGAAGCTTACCAGATTACAGACAGCTCCTTCGGGCAGATTTTCTCGTTCGGCAATGAGCATTTTTTTCCGTATATGTGGGCACCGCAAAGGAGATTTACGTCCTCAGTCAGATGCAGTGTGTGGGCAAGCTATCAAATTGAAAAATTTACAATCAAACTGAAAATAACAAAACGTAGAAATCTATAATGGCTTTCATTATACTCATGGCCAATACATTCACCCTATTCTTGCCCAAATGATGGCAAAGGAATACAGTACTAACTTGTGCACCATCCTCGTGTCTGCGATGGCCTCCATCCCCCGCGCGATGTGGTGTGCCAGGGCCAGGCGCTGGGAGAGGGTGAGAGGGGCGGCGGGCTCCCTGGTCTCGGGCAAGCTGGGCTCGCCCTTCAGGTGCGAAACCACCTCATCGGGAGTTCGGGTCGCCAGCAAAAACTGCTTCAGATCACCCTGGGGGAAAAGAGACGATCAGAAAAGTCGACGAGTAAACAGATAGTTTTTATAATTGCGCCTGTTGTTGCAAGGGCTCTGCATTATAACTGTAGGGTGTATTGCTTGTGGAGCAGGGAGCACCTACACCAGTTGGAGATGACATAATAAAACAATGTTATTTTTTTAAACAGTGTTTTTTTTTTAAAATATAAAATACAGCGCATTTTTTCATTAGAGATGTCTAAAGATAATTAATACAAAATTGAATAATATGTAAAAACTAGCGGACTAGCGGAATATAATGGTAAGCTGAGCATAATAGCTTGTTTTGACGATTCGCCTCTGTAGTCTAGTACACTTTTTCAACTCATAAAGGCGTATTAAAAAATTGGACTCAGTTGTCGGTTTGCTCACCCAATCCGTGTATTGGAACAGCATGTAGTGCGGATCCTGGTCGCTGCAGAGCCCCAACACCGATGCAACCGCCTCGTGCTGCAGCCGCGAGAAGCCGTCCAGCTGCCGCCGGAACTCCGCCAGGGCCGTGTCGTCGTTCTGCTGCTGGAGAGCCTTCACCATGACCGTGCGCAGCGTCTCGGAGGGCAGGACGGAGGGGGACGTTATCGTGGCGAGGAACACGTCGCCAAACTCGCCGCGCCCTGGAGAGAAAGGGGAAGAAGATGGGTATTCAGCGCGGTGATAAAAAAAAAAAAAAATTAATTTTTACAGCAGCAATAATTGCCGGCACTACACCAATGTACAAAGGCAAATATAGTAAAATCTCGTTTTTACGTTCGTCAATTTTATGTTTTCCTGCTTTTTACGCCAAAATGTCCTCTTTCAAATATCCCCTCAATTAACGTTTTTCATAACCCCGGTTTTACGTTGCAATTTTTTCGAAACTGATTTGATCTGTCAAAAGACGCCGAGCCGCGCGCTGCCGCGTTAGCCCAAAATGGTGAATAAAATCAAGGTAAATAAAAAAACGTGTAAATTGTCTCAAACTAAATTCAAAGCAGGTTCAGTGTAATTGACCATTTTGTTGAAGTGTCTAATTTTGGCATTTTACTAAATTGTGACATGCGGTTGACGCATTAAGAATAAAGTCAATCAATTTAGTATCCATTCAAAATAATTGTTGTTTGTAAAGGTTAAAATACTAACTTTTTTAATACACAAAAAAACAACATTCTCCGAATTTTTTAAAATATGCATTTCGGTAGATGAAAATCGATAAAAAACACATATATGCTTCTAAATTTTTTTCCACTCAACATATTGAAGATGTTATTATTTATAAATCTTAAGGACGTAAATTAGAAGATTTTTCAAAAAACCACACGTAAATCGGTCAAGCCATTTTCATGTTTTTGCAAGACTAAAAACGGCGATTCATTTTTGAATATGTAGATATGAATGAACTCCTTCTTAATAAAATGAATAAACAAACAGATAAGTAAAATATTGCTCGTCTCACCCAGCTGCCGGAAGTCCGCGAGGGCGGTCCGCGGCACCACCACCTTGCTGGGCGCGAGAGTCAGCTTACGCCCGGTCTCCGAGTGGTCCCCCCCGCTGCTCAGCACCTGCACGCTGCCCTTGCATGAGATGAGCAGGTCGCACTCCTTGTCCTTGTCGTCCCCGTCGGCCGCCGCCTCCGCGTCCTTCTCCTTCAGCTCCACCTCGCCCTGCTCCAGCTTCTCCTTAGCTGTAAGAATGGTATTCCAGCTCAGTTTCCGTACCGTAGCAAAGAGACAGACATGGCATGACCAAATGCAATAAATACTTGAAGATGGACATGTTAAAAGCCGGAATAATCGGCGCATGTGCATAAGAAGATGTATGAATATAGAGGAAGCGAGATCTGTATGCAAAGATAGAGTGATGTGGCGTTCTGCCCTCTCTGCCTATCTACCCTTACGGAGAAATGGCGTGATGGTTTAATGGTGTATTGTTTGAGAACTATCGCCTTCTAAACAGTGGCCAGGGTCTTTTTAGACCTGGGCTTGGAGGGCGAGAACTATTCACGGGGACCTGTCGCAATATATCTTCACAGGTTTTTTTCTTCACACATATGTTTTTTTCTTCATAAATATTTTTTTCCATCTCGTAATACTTTTTAATTGCTTTACATAAAATTGAATTTTGTGACTTTGCCTTTTTCCTAAATGGAAGTCTAATTTTGTTCTTTTCTCTAGTATTGTGATCGTGTTCATGCTGCTTCCTATCAATTTTTTTCCAAAATTCTGTTTTTTTATTAGAGTTTATAATTTTATAAACAAATATCATTGTATTGTAAAATATTCTTTGTTTATATGTTAATAATTTCATTTCATTTACCATCGACTTTACCCTCGTGTATCTGTTTTTTTTCAAAATGATTCTAAAGGCTTTATTTTGTAATACAGTTAGTTTATCTATGTTTTCTTTGTTTGATAAAAATAAAATGCTACTACAGTAGTTAACGTGTGGTTCAATAATTGCTTTGTAAATAGTTTTGCAAGAGTCCTTATCAAATTATTATGAAATTTACCAAGGATGTGTGCGAGTTTTCTCCTCCTTCTAATTCTGCACCAGAGCATCAGTCCCACAACGAGCAGAATGTAGGCTCCGACAACACTCATGGTAATCAGGATAGCCTTAGTAATCACACCATCTTCACTCGTCGCCGTCATTCCAGCTGGAAATATCAAACACCAAAATCAAAATCCACACTTGGCCTTTTTATCTGAAAGAGCTCTTCCAACCTCTATCACAACATGGGGCTATCTCTTCATTCTGGTGATGAGAGAACCCTACGTAAATTATATTTCAGTTTGCCAAACGCACTAATAATAAGTTAGTAAATATTAGTATATAACCACTTGCCGATTTTTTATCTTCGTCTATTTGTCGGGACACTCACTACACCAACATGCAAATATTAAAATAGACTTTTACCCTTATCATCACTGCAAAATGCAAAGTATTTGCGAAAAAATACATATATTACACATAGAGTTAAAGGGGATGCAAACACCACCATGTCTGAACATGCACTAAAATTAGGTTAATAATATTTAGCTATATGTTGCAGAATGTATAGGGGTTGAGGTTAGAAAGGGGAGGGGCTAGGAGTTTGAAAGTTACACAATGAGGAAGTTCAGTGTTTTTTTTTGAATTTTTTATTTGTTAATAGACTGTTAAACTAAGTGAAAAAAAAATTTTTTTAATTTTTATATATCGTATTATCGGCGCTACGATTTTTCAAAGTTTTGTATTTCTGAAATAACTCCGCGTGTAACGTCAGAGGTTCATTTCCGCTTATTCTCATTCAGTTCTTCCTATTGGTCCAGAAGCGACAAGCAGACCGGAAATCTTCCATAGCTCTCAGATCATAGGTTGATTCACATGAACCAGTGACGTCATTTAAAGTAGTGCGTTTTTATCAAAGTATTTTTTATTATTTTTTCTGTACATTTTCAAGAAACTTTGTAGTACAATTTAATGCTCTAATTTTTACCCCGCGTAAGGAAACATTTTTTGTATCCAATTTCCCGTAGGGCTGAAGTTCCTCATTGGTCAACTTTTAAATCAAAAAGTGGGCTATATTGAAAAGATATTTGATTATTTAATAGAGAAATATTATTTTTCAAAGCCTTTTTAATGTCTTAAAAGAGGACTTGAATTAAACAACATGGAGGTGTTTCACGTGCACACAATTTCAAATGCACCATTCTGAAACTTGTAGGTTCTGCAGTGCAGATGAGGAAACACCTTACAAATTCTACGTGAACATGATGCTTTATATCACAAAAGAATTCACATCCTCAGTAGACCACTGGTTGAACCTGAGGATGTTATTATGAGGAGTGTTTGACCCTACCTAATTTATAATTATTGGAAGAAGAAAATAGGCTCCTCGTTGGGCGCCATTTGTTCAAATAAAGTTTGAAATTTAAAAAAGCCGCATTCGAATCAGCGAAGTGAAGGTACTCAGAAACCTTGCTGCCAAAATCTTTCGTGACCGAATACAAAACATTGAGACCCGAAGAATATGGGAAGTCAAGAATATTGTAAGATGGGGAAGGCAGAGACGGAGGTTCTGGAATGAGCATGTGACCAGAATGGCAGAATCGAGGATCAGAAATACAGCAAGGGACAGTTTACTTTAGAAAAACTCGAAGACGGCCTCCAAAAAGATGGAGGGACAGCTGGCAGTCCACCTCTCAAGAGGGAACTTGATGCAGAGAAGTGGAAGAAGAAGACATTTAAATTGAACATTACGTGATTTGTGCACGGGACAGGGTAGTTAAATCTTGTTATCAAGCGGGGCAATCGTAAAAAGGTGTTATTAAATTGCATAATACATACCCCCAGCATGAACGACTAATATGACTTCTTGTCTTCGGAAGCCAGCCGAATTACCGGCTGTGCATCCGTAGTGGTCACTGTCTTCTATGCGAGCTACTTTAATGTATAAAGTACCATTATCCAGAATAAAGACTCTAAAAAACACATAAATAGTTAGATGATATTTTGAGACACTGAAAGGAGTTCCACAGGGTTTGCACTTCGGACCACAATATTTTTTTCAATTTATTTAGTAGGTAGTTATCATTTCCCCTTCAGCACCTATTGGTGAATGGGGCATTGAAACTGCATTTGAAATCTGCATTTGAAAACTAATATGGTGTATTTCTTCAGGTGCCAATTTAGGAATTATTCATTGCAGTTCAAATAACCTTTAAAATCAACATTTTATGTCCACCTTGCAAGGAATCAAACCCAGGACCCCAAGAATGGTAGGCGGAAGCTCCAACGACTACACAATGCCCACTACACCGCTTTCCGTAATTCCACCGGATAAAGCCAAAAGATCATCATCGACTGTCTTCCAGGATGGTGGAGCCCACAGGTGTGAAGAAGAGGCAACTTGAGTTGAGACTCTTCTGAGGCATCTGCAGCACTTGTCCAAGCCAGGTCCACCGCCGTACCCTCAAAACGCTCGCTATAGGAGGTTGCTGGGTCCATTCCCAGACTTCAATATTAGTTATGGAATCGGAATCGAGCCAACTTATACCCAATATTCTACTCAAGCACTTACTCTGAAAACTCGGAGCTTTAGTGTCTTGAGTTTTGGTAAAGTGCCAGGATTTGCATCCATAGGAGTACTGGAATTATACATTATTTTTTTAAACCATGTAAAACGGAAGTGCGATGTCGAAATAGTAGTCTAAACAGTTATTAAGGAGCGGAGCGCTTCTGTTGTAATGCCCACCTGTCTTGGTCATCTGGGTCGGCTCCGATCTTCTCTAGATTACGGTCCCACAGAGTCAGCGGAGTGGGGTCACCGGCGGCCACACAGTTCAGCCACGCGGGGTCGCCCTCGCTCACATCCACTATCTCTCCACCAGTGGGGACAGAAAATGTGGCGACACTAGAAGAGAAATCTAGATCAAGTAAGGAAAACACATTTTTTCATGCCTGAATTGCATACACGGCTCGAAGATGGAATGCGGAAAGTATTGAACTATCAGCCTCTTAAGCGCTGTTGACAAAATATATGGTAGAATACTGATTGAAAGAGCAAGAAAAGTCATTTAAGATAGAGTGGGATATACTAAGTGACTTTATCAATGGAAGATGATGTATGGATCAAATATGAAATATGACAGAAATATTTCTATATAAACACCAAAAGTTTTTCTGCCCATTTGTCGATCTGCAAAAAGCGTTTGATAGTCGAAAGAGAAAATTGAGGAAGTTCAGAGATTTTCTTATTTATTTTTATTTGTTTATTTATTTATATATACGCCCAATGGGCAATTTTAAGGACATATATAGAAGTAATACAGTTTTTTCGAGTTCCTGAAAAATCACATCAGATGGATTTATTCCCTTCTTCAAACTACTGGTTCAATTACACGTTATATTATACCGCGCAGCAATCGATAAAAATGTGTAGTCAAATACACATTCCTTCTAGTTTCTAAACGGTTGTAGCCGAGCATACCCTGGAGAAACTCGGTCGGGTAGAGCCAAGGATAATGTAGAGATATCTCAGAAACTTCTTTTGGATGTTCTCTATCATAAGAGATTACTTCAGTTCATGTGGCCCCCAAATCATCGAGCCACTCTCGAGTCTACTTCGCACCGAGGAGTTGTAAAGAGTTCCCAGTACGCGGGTACTTTCGAAAACCCCGGCAGTACGCAAAACAAATCCTAACATCTTCAAATATATTAAAAATACCATAACTTTTGACTTCAACTATAAATAATTGAAGCAATTGCCGATGAATATTACACTTTTACGATTCAAAATCTCTCATTTTTTGCATGTGTGGTGACTACACAGCACCGTAACGCGCGGAAGTTTTTGGGACAGTAAGGCAAAGGTTAAAATACTCACCCACTACATCTATCTGTATTGTAGTTTGTATAGATTCTTCAGTGTTGGTTGCATTGCACGAATAGTTGCCAGCATGTTCCTTGGTGATTCTGTTGAACAGGAGGGTGCCATTTACAGTTTGGACATCTGTTGGAAGGGTCGGTGATGATACCTGAAAACATTAATTACTTTATTTATTATGTATATTTTTTTAATACGCGACCCCAAATCTTAATTTTATTTTACTACTCGCATGTCAGCGATTTTAACAACAACATATTTTATTTTCTTTCCTTTGAGACCATATTATTATCAATCGAGAAATCTGTTACCTGATGCCAAACAACAGTCGGTGCTGGATATCCTTGTACCTTGCAATGCACTTTAGCGGAGGAGTACAGTTCCAAGCGCTTGCTCACAGGGGGAGGAGAAAACTTCAGCGGTTCTGGAAAATAACAACCAATCTGTTGAAGGGAGTCCAACAGGGTTCACATTTAGGACCACTATTATTTATGTATTTCACTCCTCCAATGCTGTCAAAATTAAATACAGCGGCCTATATTTTACGGTATACCTGTTTTGAGATAGCTAGACCGGTATTTTTATTTATATAATCAATTAATATTTATTTATTTATTTTATTAACATAAACGGCAAATCTGCCTTTTACAAAAATTTATGATACTAACATTTTTGGCTTAACACATATTTTTTTAAAAACACAAATTTCCTCTAACCCACGATTTATAAAAAATTATACATGATTTATAAAAAAAAATTAACCTGAAAATTGTACAACATATTCAGTAGAAAGTTAAAGCAATTTAAGAATAAATAAAAAAACACAAATTAAAAAATAAAATATTTTAAAGTACAGCTGGGCAGAGTGAACAAAAAAATGTCTTTATTATGAAATGTATAAATAAATAAATAAATATAATTACCATTCACCATCTTTGAAAAAGTTTTTTCTATAGGAACAATACCCTACACTAAATATATCCGATACGTGAAGTCTATTCAATACGGCATTACAAGTATACACTGTCCGTGAATTGTTGCTACAAAACGGTGGCACCTGTCTAGTCATTCTCCCAGGCACCCTGAAGTTGATGAGAGATAACAGTTCAGGGCAATCCCATATTGAATTTACAATTTTGAATAAATTTAAAAGGTCTATATTTTTTCTTCTATCGTTAAGTTTTAACAAATTTAATGTTTTTAGTGAAAAATCGTAATTAAAAAATTCATGACTGATTCTAAGTTTAAAATACGCCCAATTCTTTACTTCAAAGTTAATCAGATGTTTGTAGCACTTTGTGAATCATTGTGTTTCCTGCTTTTAGTATATCATGCAATTTCCTTGCGTTTGGATGAATCCCAATGCTTTTGGCGCTTGGAAATGGCTGCTTGAGGTCACGCCCAATGATTCCGCCAGCTCTTCTTGTGTTTGACACGAGTCTTGATCAACTAACGCTTCCTATTCTTCATCTTCAAACTTTTTCAGCTGTCCAGGCCGCTCTTTGTCTTTGATATCAAAATCGCCACTTTTCAAGTGTTGAAACCACACTGCGATTTCGCAAAAGCGTGTTCGCCTTACATTTCTACGATGACTTTTGGCTGTTGTTTTCTTTGCAAAAAAGTGACTCAGCAAAACTTCCTGGAAATGCTGTTTTTTTTGCCAATTTTCAAAATTTTCCATTTCCACAAGCAGATCAAACACTGCTGACTGATTTTTTTATTTTTTTTAATTTTATTTTTGCACCACAACAAGCCAGGAGACCCAATGACAGTGGTGAATTACATCACAGAACACCCAGGCTTGAGAAAAATCACATTTTTAATTTTTGTGTTCTCACCGGAAATCGAACCCGGAACCTTCCGTGCGTGAGTCAAGCGTCTTGACCACTACATTTTGACAACTTATGAATGGAGCTTCAAAACAAACAACCCAACACGCCGTTTCTCCGTAGGGGTAGGCAGAGAGGATAGAACGCCATATCACTCTGTCTTTGCATACAGACCTCGCTTCCTCTACATTCACACATCTTCTCATGCACGCACGCCGATTATTCCCACTTTTGACATGCCCATCTTCAAGTATTTGATGGACTTGATCGTGCCACGTCTTTCTCGGTCTCCTCGTTTTCTGCATCCATCAACATTTGCATCGTAGCCGTTCTTTCACTGTCCATTCGCTCTACAGGTACAAACCAACGCAGCACCCCTTTCTTGATTCTGTCGATAATGCATGTCTCAGCCGTACACACTTCACGGATCTCGACATTTGTGCATCTATCATACACGTTTTACCATACATTCGCCTGAGGGATCGCATTTCGACAGCATATAACCTACTTTCATCATCATTTTTCTAATTCCACACTTTGCTCCCACACATTAGAGTTGGCACTAAAAATTGTGAGCTGCTAGTTTAGTCTCCAGCGAGAAACAAACGAGTAGAGCTTCAAAATGACATACATGTTAATGATTTGCTGCAGCGTATCCACAAATGCTGACATCTAGTGTCAAATTCCGGTTTTTAAAATAGACGAAGATGTAAAATTATAAAAAGAAAAAGTTTTAAAACTGTCCGGGAGGACAGGTTAAAATAAATTTACCTTGAACATTCAGAACGGCTCTCGCTGATCTAACTTTATACCCGGCGCGTGTAGTGAGCTCACACCAATAATCCCCCCTGTCCGATGGCTTCACTTGCAGAATTTGCAGCCTCCCGTCTCCGAGGCCGATAAGCAGTTGACCTAGGATGAAAATCGATTCAATACAACTCAAAAATCTAGTCTTGTTTTCAAACATGGATTAGTTTGTTAGAACTGCTTCCACAGCTCTACTAAAGATCTCGATTTGCATATGTGCGACTTGCGAATTCAGTACTGACCCCGCCTCAAAGGAATCAATCAAAGGCGATTTTTACTTCAGTTCACGCATAACTGCGCAGGAGAAAGGATGTGTTTGGGCTTGTCACCACACCTATTAACAACTGTTTGAAATACAGTAAAACCCCCTTTTTAAGTTTTTAAGGGAGCAAGAAAAAAAGTGAACAACTGAGGAAAACGCTTAAGTGAGGAAATGAATAATGTATGAAAAAAATGAGAATTACATAAAAATAAAATTGATTGGCTACACTATAGTGTACATATACTTCCAGAAAAATGGTAAAAACAGTGATAAGTGGAAATTGCCAATTTTTTTTACCTATTTTCAATGATTTCACTAAAAATATTATGTAATCTGTTTTTTTATTTGATTTAAAAACAGCATGTTGAAATTATTTTATGTGTTAATAAAAAAAACAAAATAGAATTTTGAATTTGCATAAAATAACATAAAATAATTTTCCCCTAAATGTTGGGAATTTTTTTTTATACGGTATCACCTTTTTTTCTATGGCATCACTAAAAACAGCTGTCATATAGATCGCGGTAAAATTGTTTCCACTTTTATGACAACTTTTTAAACCGCCTTTTTTATAACTTTAAATATTTCTATTGTTATGTTTTAAACATCGCAATTTAATGATACTAAAACTTAATTGTTCCTAAACGTTTGTCAACTGCGTATCATGATTTGTACAAGTCAAGATGACGTTTTTATTCCAATGAAAACTAAGACTAACCCTTTAGGGTTCCTTTAGGAAGACACTTAAACAAAAAGGTGAATTACACTGCACCTGCTTTGAATTTAGGTTAAGACAATAATTTATCCTTTATTAGTTGTTTACCTGTTTATATTCTTCAGTCGCGTGGCACACGCGGTGGCGCGCGGGCCGTGGCATCATTATTACGGCATAATTTTGGCTTTTTTGACACATCAAATAAATTCCGAAAATTTTTTAGCGTAAAACCGGGGTGATGAAAAATGTAAAAAACGTTAATTGGGGGGGATATTTGTATGAGAATGTATTTAGAAAAATGGGTCCTGAACATTTCGGCGGGAAAACGTAAAATCGAGGAACGTAAAAATGAGGTTTTACTGTAGGTAGTTACTGATTGTTTAGAAATCAAATGTTCAGAGAAGCGTGGTTCCATCTAACCTATGGACGGACCGAGCATGGTCAATACATACCCTTATATAAAGTGAATAAATAAAATAAATAAAATAAATAAACCTCAAAATATAAAAGTTAATGCTTCGAATAAATATATGTGATGAATAAAATATTACCCATGTCAAGCCTGTTAGGACTGGTTGGCTCCTTGATCCATCTTCGAAGATATAAATCCGTACCGAACTCCGACAGCCACTTCCATATAATATCCGACAACTTCTTGCTCTCTTCCATCTCTTCGGCCCCAGCGTCAGACTGGGAATTTTTCAGGTTCTGAGGGAAACCACGCTCCCCGCTATGATTTTCCGAATGCAGTTTTGTTCCCAGGGTGTCCAGGTATTTTTGACTGACTATCATGTTCCAGAACTTGTTGAGTTTGGATTCGAGATCGGGATCTTTGTCGATTTCCACTGTACATTTAAAAGATACTGAATCGTTTTTCTTGACATTGGCAGATTCTGGGCCGATGACTATCTTCGGAAGAGCTAGAAAAAATAAAGAAAATAGTAGGGAGCAGGAGGCATTTCACATTAAAAAATAATATCTTTAATATATCTTTTCAATATACCCCACTTTTTGCTTTAAAAATTAACCAATCGTATGACTTTCAATCTCATAGCCCCTCCCCCTTCCCAAAGCCCAACCCCCACCCATTCACCAACATAACACTGAATATTATAAACTTTTAGTGCATGGAAAAATAATTCAATTTTTAAGTAATGCATTTTTGACAAACACATTCATTTGATAATTACACATGAAATGTGATTGCATCCTGTTTCTTTAAGATCCTAGCAGTATTTCTACACTTTAAAAGGACAACACGGCATGGTTAAATTCGAATCAGGAGTTGCGTACTGAGCGATGACTACAAAAAAACTAATGGGTCAAAACATAAACCTGCTCATTTATGAGTAGTTGAGTCGCCTTCTGTTTGATGTGCGTATGCGGTTTCTGGACTATTCTTAATTCTATGTGTGATACATTAAAACATAAGGTGTTTAAATCTGCCATAGAAGATGGAATTCAACTTACGAATGACCAGAACATAAACGGCAATCTCTTCAAGTCCGGCCATATTCTCCTGCTGACAGTAGTAGGCCCCCTGGTGTTCCAGCGTCACATTGTCTATTACGAGGACCTCGTCCTCGACGCGAGGAGAACCAGAGTCAGATATCTATAAAAAGAAAATTCATTTATCTACTGAATTGGGGTTTATTTTGTAGAACTTCAGATTGTAATTTTGATATCAAACACTGACTTGAGTCTACTAATCTAGTTTATCTCCAGCTGCAATCAAATCAGCTATCCAATCCATCGAATGGCCATCCCCTCAATTCTCTTTGTTCCTCTACTCATCTTCACTTTATTTCCTTTGTCTTTTATTATAATTAATTACACGTTTAGTGTAATAGTTATGATTTTATTTTACAGTAAAACCTCGTTTTTACATTCCTCATTTTTACGTTTTCCCACTTTTTACACCGAAATATTTGGGTCCCATTTTTTCCATACATTCTCATTCAATTTTCCCCCCAATTAACGTTTTTTACGTTTTTCATAACCCCGGTTTTACGTCGAATTTTTTCATAACTCATTCGATCTGTCGAAAGTCGAGCCGCTCGCCGCCGCGTGAATGGAGAATAAAATCGAGGTAAATAAAAAAATGTGTAAATTATTGTCTCAAACTAAATTCAAAGTAGGTGTAGTGAAATAGACTATTTTGTTTAAGTGTCTAATTTTGACGTTTTACTAAATAGTGACATGCAGTTGACGCATATTTAGGAAGAATAAAGTCTTTACATCAATAAATTACGATGCAGAAAGTTAAAAAAATGGCAATATAACTATTATTTGATGTTATACACACATAATGTGAAAAGGAGATATTTTAAGCAGTTATCATAAAAGTGTAAAACAGACCGCGATGTAAATGACAGTTGAAATGTTGTGGTGCCATACTAAAAAAAGTGATACCATATAAATAAAAATTTCCAATATTTAGGGAAAAAATCTTCATATGCATTTTATGCAAATTAAACTTTTGTTTTTCGTGTTTTTAAGGTTAAATACCTAGATAAAATTATTTATGCA
This sequence comes from Micrasema longulum, assembly GCF_059751315.1. Taxonomy (NCBI): domain Eukaryota; kingdom Metazoa; phylum Arthropoda; class Insecta; order Trichoptera; family Brachycentridae; genus Micrasema; species Micrasema longulum. The sequence goes on from NW_028277551.1 coordinate 141,441, forward strand.
TGTATTTTTTTAATTCAATAAAAAATAACACATTGCCGTTTTGTTTGAAAAAAGACAAAATATTTTTAATCATATCATTGGTAAATATGAATAATCCCCAATCATGACAGTTCTTACATTTTTTCTTCAGTAAATTTAGTATAGTCTTGTACAATAATTATATTTTAATGAAATTTATTTTTTTCCATACATTTTTCATTTCCCCACTTTGAAGTTTTCCTCAGTTTTACACTTTTTTGTTGCTCCCTGGAGGGTTTTACATTGTAAGGGCCCTCTGGGCGTTCATTAAATAAATAAATAAAATGTTTTCCCTGTCTGTTGCAACAAATTATAGTCCCAAAAAGTAAGATTATTAAAATAACAGCTGTCAAAGTAATGTCACTAGTGATGGGAAATTATTGATCACTGATCATGTACCGATCAAATCGATTTTATCAGTTTTTTCATGTAATCATGAAACTCTGTTTCCGAAAATTGATTAAAAAAAACGCAAAAATAAGCCTATTATAGTGTTGTTTTGAATACAATTATTCACCAAAAATAAGACATTTATACTTTTTTCGTGAACATTATCAAATGAATTTTTTATTTATTTGATCAATTTATATTGATCAATTTGTCCATCTCTAGCATTTTTGCAAAATGATATAACCTTCAACAATGTTTGATTATGTCCAAATGCTTGCAGACTGGCTGGATTTCCTGGAGTTGTTCATATTTAACTTTATTTCAACAGAGAGGGAAAAAAATTTCGAGAAGGGAATATGGAAGTCTAGGCATTTACAGGGCTTATGACCTGTCATTGGCTGGTTTAAGTGGCCACTTTACACACTGTGTAACATTCACCATTCTGCCCATGTTCGAACATCCACATTTCCTAAACTCTTCCATCTGTTGACTTTTGTGAAGTTGAGGTTTCAGCTCTTTTACTAGGAAATGTGGATGTTCAAACATGGGCAGAATGGTGAATGTTACACAGTGTGTAAAGTGGCCACTTAAACCAGCCAATGACAGGTCATAAGCCCTGTAAATGCCTAGACTTCCATATTCCCTTCTCGAAAAATTTTTCCCTCTCTGTTGAAATAAATTTAAATTTTTTTGATATAACCTTGTAAGAGCGTCGTAAATAATTAGGTTTAATTTAGTTTTTTTTTACGTTTTAAAGCTGATTTTATATATTTATGTTGATTTATATGTCAAGAATTGTATTAAAAAAAAAAATTAACTTACATTAAATACGAATGGTTTTTCGTGTGTCAATATAAATCACTCCTTAGGCGTTACTACAAAGTTATGTCGTCAGTTTTTCTGGCAGCTGTCATTCTAATCATCTTACATTTTAAGGACCATAAGATCTAAATAATTACACTTATTTGTTTATAAATTTGTATAAACCACTTTTATTTTTTTTTTTTTAAATTACACTTCGACCGGTTTCGAGGTTACTACCTCATCGTCAGGAATTTAACTAACTTATAATTACACGCGTTGCTATTTATATGATAAAATATTGTATGAAAGAGATAGAAAATTGAAAGAAACCGGTCGAAGTATAATTTAAAAAATTTTTTTTTTTAAATAAGTGGTTTATACAAATTTATAAACAAATAAGTGTAAAATGTCATACCACAAAGTGAAAAATGTTTTTGATAACAATAATATCTAAATAATTCCCTAGGAAGGATATCCAGCCTGTCTAAAACATACTCAAAACATAGTTTATTCCTGTTTTTTTGTTTTCACATACGTCTACTTGAAGGTATAATCTTACCAAATGCTTTTTTCTATTTCTCCAGGTAACAAACGGAGTGGGATACGACTCTCGACTTGCGGTACAGGCCAAGCTGAACCTTGTGTGAATTTGAGCGTACGCTATTCGGTTTTCCTCGAGCGGTGGTTTGAAATCCTTCCCTCCCAAAGGCTTCAAATCTGCAAAAAATATAAATGAGGTTAGGTTTATAACGGGGGCGGCAAACCGATCGATCGCAGCCATTAGAACAGTCGATCGCAACAAGGCAAAGAAAGTTATAATATAAGATTTTTATAAACATTTACATTTTCTTACTCTCGTTTTTGGCTCTTCGCGGACGACAACAAAATTCTCAAAATAATTCAAACTTTACAAGACTGCTTTCTTCTTCAATCAGACATTAACTCTTTTAACCGATGGTGTAAAGTCAATAAATTAGAACTAAATAATAAAAAATGCAAAATAATGTCATTTCATAGAACAAAACAACCAATTTCCTTCGAGTACCTATTAGAAAACTCCAAAATTGATGTAGTCAAGTCCGTCAGAGATTTAGGAGTTGTTTTGGACTATAAACTGACATACACCGAGCATATAGATAATACAGTAAATAAATCACTGAAATTACTTGGCTTCATTAACAAAATATCCTCTGATTTTACTAATGTCCGTACAATCAAAACTCTTTATTGCTCAACTCGCCCTCTTCTAGAATATGCCTCCTAGAATAGTGATCTGGTCTCCATTCTATGTCAATCGCATAAATCACATTGAATCAGTCCAACATCGCTTGCTTCGAAAAATAGCGTGGATGCTTGGACTAGAGAGAGATAATTATTCTTATGCTGAAATAGAGTCAATGTTAAATATTTCTAGTCTACAAAAACGTAGAACTAATATTGACTCCATATATATGTTCGGCATACTAAATGGTATAATCGATGTTCCATCATTACTGGGACAAGTAAAATTCAGTATTCCGACTCATAGATTGAGAAACAATGAAGTACTGTTCATCGATCAGCATAGAACAAACTATGGCCTAAATTCTCCAATTACCCGCCTTTGTCGTATTGTTAACTCAAGACAAGATCTGGACTTTTTTGGTTTAAGTTTACAACGATTTAAATAAATAGTCCAGATCTTGTCTCGATGTCCCTTATGTTTGTCAATGCTTCTTTTTTTTTTTTTTTAAATGTTCTTTTATTGTAATATTTAAACCTTATAAATTGTATGCATGGACAATGTCCGTTAATAAATAAATAAATAAATAAAATAAATTTTACTTGATTTTATTTATTTCGAATTCAAACAGATGTACAGGTTAAATGAATATAAAAAAAAACTTGAAAAAATGTCTACATAGTAGGGCCTGCCATCCAATTATATGTATTCACTAAATTATACTGCAATAAAGCGACGACGGTTTAAACTATATAAAGAATAAATATACTATATTTAAAAATAAAAGAAGTATGGACAAAACAGGGAGATAGTGGGAAGGAAAAGAAGAAAATAGTTAAGGAGTGGTGAAGGAAAGTAGGAGTGGAAAATTGCATTTGATTCAATGATAAAGAGCAAGAAAAGAGACAAAACGTCTGTTCTCTGTTATTCTGAATCAAGCCTATTAGTTCTCTTCTGTACCTAATATACAACTACTACTACTACCATCACGCCATTTCCCGTAGGGGTAGGCAGAGAGAATGGACCGCCACACACGTCTATCCTGGCATACAATCCTAGCCTCTTCCAAATTCATACGTCTTGTCATACATGCCCTTCGGTTCTGTCTGCTTTTGACATGACCAGATTTAAGATTTTGGTTTATCTGATCATGCCACGTCTTCCTCGGTCGTCCTCGTCTCACGTTGCCGTTCATTTTCGCCATATATAATTGTTTTAGCATTCTTTCATCGTCCATTCGTTCTACGTGACCGAACCATCTCAGAGACCCCTTCTTAATCTTATCAATTATACTTGACTCAGATTTACACTCTCGCCTGATTTCATCATTCGTAACCCTGTCATACATTGATTTCCCACACATTCGTATTCACAAGAGATCGCATTCCACTCGGCTTTCATTCTTCCTCTGCCAGTTTCATGTTTCACTTCCGGACATAAGTGTTGGGACTAAAACTCCGTTGTGCACTGCCCGTTTAGCTTCGATTGACATATTTTTATTAGAAATTACTGTGCTTAGTGCTCCGTTCATTTTGTTGCCCGCATTCACTCTTCTTTCAACATCTTTTTCTATTCTTCCATCTCTTGAAAACATGCTTCCCAGATACACAAATTCTTCTACTTGCTCGAGACATTCGTTGTTTACATTTATTATGCAGTCAGTAACCTCACTATCCCTTTCAAATACCATCACTTTTGACTTACTTTCGTTCATCGCCAATTCGCTCTCCAGGCATACATCATACGTTCTAGGAGCACATACATACGGAGCACTAAGTACCTAATATATGGAGTGTTAAATATATAGAGACTATTAAAATTCTTGCTAAATGCTTCACATATACGTATAAATGTCAACTTCCCATTGTAATCGAGGCCTTGGTCACCGTTAATACAGAAATAAGATAAAGGCCAGTAAAGGTTGCTCCATAAAATTAAGAATAGTCCAGAAGGAGCGTAGAATCATATTTGAATACATCGGACTGTGTCCAATAATTCCCCCACTTAGACACACTATCGCCGCGCGCATACTTGAAGTCACCGCATAATATTGCCAGATCGCGAAGAATATAACCATAACACAAATGTAAGGTAAAAAAAAAGCAATCTGTTAATTTCTCTAAAATTTTATTGTGCACGCGGAAACATTGATTGACACAACAGAGGAGATAAGAAAAGGGACATTTAATAAAAGTAATTGAATTAATGAACTTTGAACTTAAAATATAAAACAAATTTTATTTTACATAAAACTGATATTTTTATGTAATAATAATAATATTTGATGTTTGAAATATTTGATGTCCCCCACAGCGTTGTTTAATCTGAGGTCTAATTTTCATTAGTTCTTTCATTAGATGAACAAAGTAGGGTAAAAAAAATTTACTACCCTGGCAACACTAAAGAAATTTCCATTTTGTTTCTCCGACAATCTGACAGATGGAAAAATAATTCCATTTTTAAGTAATTCGTTTGCTAATTACACATGAAATGTGATACCATCCTGTTTCTTTAAGATCCTGGCAGTATTTCTACACTTTAAAAGGACACAACACGGCATAGTTGAATTCAAATCAGGAGTTCCGTACTGAGCGATGTCTACAAAGAAACTAATGGGTCAAAACTTAAACCTACTCATTTATGAGTAGTTTAGTTGCCTTCTGTTTGATGTGCGTAGGCGGTTTCTGGACTATTCTTAATTCTATGGGTTGCTCGCCTGTAATCCCATAATAATAAAAATGTATGTATGTCTCAAAAACACTTACATGCGACAAACAACCTTGCGGAGTACTTCTGCAGTGGTTTTTTGGATTTTTTTCTATAAGCAGCGCAGGTGTAAAAGCCCTTGTCCCGCTGTCTGACATCGGTTATCACAAGAGAACCATTTCGATGCATGATAATCCTGAAAAAAATACATGATAATAAAATATCCCGAGCTGCTCGGGAGCATCATCATAAACTAAGATGAACCTGTTGAGCGTCTGTTTTAGAGGCTTGTCAGCAGGCGGTAAAGAGAGAGCATGGAAGGAGGTTGTGAAGAATACACCACAACATCCAGACTAATTGAGAAAAAAATGTTTCTTGGATTTTTTGTTGTAACTGGCGGGAATCCCACTGGCGACACCAGTTTTGCACTTGGCCGTCTAACCATCTGCGCCATGGAGCCAGTCACAAAATTATTTTAAAAATCATACTAAATGTTTTTAAATAATTGTATATAACCACTTACCGACTTTTCTATGTCTACCGGTTTCGAGACGTACCCGTCTCTTCGTCAGGACACCAATCACACCAACTTGCAAAACCCACTTTACACCTCCACCATAGTTGTTAAAAATATAAAACCAACACGGCGTGCATTTTTATAAGCACACGCACTGATGTTTAAATGTTCACAAAGGTCCTCCAAGCATATCTGTCGGCTGCCAGCTTCTGTGCATGCTCCCAAGTCAGGTTCGCGTCCTGAGCTCTGACGCGACCTGCTGACGAACAGTCAGCAGTGGACGTCCGGGACGTCGAGAACCTGATGCCTTGTAAAGTAGGCAGGCGTGGTTAAGGCTCTCAGGAGGCATCCGCAGCACATGGCCAAGCCAACCGTATCGCCTCCGCTTGATGACAATTGTCACCGGAGTTTGCTGCGTCCGTTCTCTTATTACATCATTCCTCACGAAGTCAAACCACCGCACACCCAAGATTCTTCCAAGACACCTATTCTCAAAACTCAGAATTTTGCTGTTTTGGGCCCTAGTGAGATGCCGCAATTCGCATCCGTAGAGGAGAATAGGTGTTATGCAGGCGTTATATAGGTGGCATTTGGTTTTCACTGAGATTAGATTATGAAAATATTTTGTGTTGTTCGAGAAATAGTTGAAAAAAAGAGGAGGGGATGGAAGAAGGAGCTTTAGTTCAATGGGTTGATATATAAAATATTTTCATAATCTAATCAGTGCGCGTTTGTCCTAATCAATGCGTGTGCTTATTAAAATATATGTCGTGTTGTTTTTATATTTTTGTGCAACAACTATGGTGAAGGTGTATAGTGGGTTTTGCATGTTAGTTTAATTGGTGTCCTGACGAAGAGACGAGTACGTCTCAAAACCGGTAGACATAGAATAGTCGGTAAGTGGTTATATACAAATATTTAATAACATTTAGTAAAATGTTTGACAACAAAGTAAATGCAAATATTAATTTTAAAAAATATAGATTAATACAAAAACAAACCGTTCTCCATTATCCAGCGGTATATTTTGATCACCTTTATACCACTCCACATAGTCCGCCATTATGTATGTGCAATCAAACGTGACAGTTGAATTCTGGGTGACCAGCATGTCTTTTGGGTATTTCGTAATCTGCGGGAATTCTTCATCTGGAATACACACATAAAAAGATCGGTTATGGCTAAAATATTTGACAAGCTAACCGATGTTGAGGCCAAAAAAGATTCATAGTGGCTAAAATATTTGATAGGACAACCAATGTAGAGGCCATAAAAGATAATTTATGGCTAAAATATTAAATGAGATAACCGATGCTGAGGCCAAAAACGATCAGTTGTGGTAAAAATATTTTACAAGCTAACCAATGTTCAGGTCAAATTATGACTAAAATATTTGACAAGATAACTGATGTTGAGGTCACAAAAGGCGAAGTCACAAAATTCAATTTGGGAAAAAACATTCATGAAGAAAAAAAAAAATTAAAGAAAAATGTGTTTCACAACTTATAAATTAAATATATGTTTGTGTGTGCCCTATTTCAAGATTCAAAATTAAATTAAATGAAATAAATAAAAGATCAGTTAAGGGAAGAATATTACAGTAACAAATGTTTAGGTCAAATAAATCATGACTAAAATTTTTGATGAGATAAAAGATGAGGCCAAAAAAGATCAGTTATGACTAAAATATCTAACAAGATAACCGATGTTGAGGCCAAAAAAGATTTGCTATGGCTAAAATATTTGATAAGATAACCGATGTTGAGGCCAAAAAAGATGGATTATGGCTAAAATATTTTTAAGTCAGTAAATGACAATCAAATTTCAAAATTCCCGCTATTTTCTGAACACACCTCGTATCAGTAAACAAATTTAAATTAAAAATTTTAACCAGAGTAAAAACTGCTTTCTATTTCAATTTTTATTATTGTATTATTATTTTCTGTTTTTCTTTTTATTTCGGGTGGTTTTATTTTTTTTTCTCGTGTAAAATGTAATAATGTATAAAGTATCAATGATGTGTATAAACTTAATAGATATGTATATGTATGTATAAAATATAATATAAATATGTATGTGCGAATATATATGTATATATTATGTGTGTGAATGTATGGTTATGAATGCATTACAAGTGCCCCGACTCAACACGGATTTTCTAGCGAGTCGGAGCAAGTTCACAGACATGGATAGTTCCTAATTGTGTCGCTATAAACTGTGTCTCTGTCCTTGACAAATGTATGTATAATGTAATTAATAAATAAATAAATAATAATATTCGAAATTATGTAACTTCAAATTACTAAATAAATAAAATAGTGTAAGTCACTCTCCAAGCACAAGAGCTAGTCTCTTTTTTGGAAAGTGATTATACCAAAATGCCTATAAAATTTGTTGAGAACATTTTGATTGGTGCAAATAAATTCATTCAATTGTATTGTAAAAATATATGTGGATAGATTTGTAATAGTTAAATTACCTTTTAGGATCAAAATGTAATTCTCGAAGCAATCTTTTCTATCCCCATTTTGATGAACACTGCATCTAAAAACAACATTAAAAATTCGTTAATTTAATTGAAAACAATACGGAAATATCACATACTACGAATACAGATAAAAATATGGGAAAAGGATTTAGAAAAAATAATTTCACAGGTAAACGTCGTTTTACGCTAGAGTTCCTTTCCAAGAGACACTGGCGTAAAAAAATCGGTGTAAATTGAACACAAATATAATGAAAGATAAGGTTAGGTTCTGTGTCAAAATTTAAAAAAAATCTAACACGTTTATTTAATACATTTCCTATATACAGGGTGTTCTTTAAACCCTGTCACACCCGAAACCACGATGATCAGTATGGGCAAGAAGACATATTAGCATATTTTTAAAAATATTTAGAACAAAGAAAAATTTGAAAAATAAAATATTTAAAAAAACAAATGGTCGCTTACTTCTGCAGGAGAGAAGCGAGGGGAGCGCGGCGCAGAGTCAGACTCCCCCTTCCCCCTCCTCGTTTCACCCCTGCAGAAGTAAGCAACCATTTGCTTTTTTTGATATATATATTTTTTTTGAATTTATTCGTTCTAAAAAAATATTTTAGTGTGCCAATATGTCTTCTTGCTCATACTGATCATCGTGGTTTCGGATGTGACAGGGTTAAAAGAACACCCTGTATATGTATATTCAAAATAAATTATAAATGTATTTAATAAATACAGTTCAAATTCGTTTACAAAATGAATAATAATCTCTTAATATAAATAATTATTTTTTTACAATAAATACTTAACTCACCAGTTCGTCAGTACTAAATTAAATTCTCACGCTTTTTTGAAAAAAACATCCAATTTCATTTGCATTAATTGTTGCTTCCTTTCTTGCAGAATCATAGCATAAACTACATATATTTGAATATTCTTTTAATTTTAATAATAATAAGATGCAAAATATAATCATACCTTTTTATTTTTCTTAAAAACAAAACGGAAACTAACTCGGAAACGTCAAATTCGCGTTAACGGCAATAGAATAAAACAACATGTAAAAGTGTGTCTGCTATTAGAATCGCGGCGCCTACTGTCGTCTGGTGTCGGCCGAACCGGCGTAATTGTAAATCGAACCGGCGCAAAACGACGTTTACTTGTATTTTCAAAATCAATATTGATATTGCGGAGAAATGTTTTCATACATAACTTTGAAAAAAATATATTTCTCTATTATAGAAATTTAAAGAAATAATTTGAAAATTAATTCTTTAACATCCCCCCTTACCGCCAACTCATTCATTTTCAAATAATGTTGCTCATTGTTGATACATCATTTTTTTTCTTCATTATATTTTTTTTAAATTCAGGATGAAAAATAAGTATCCCATTTTACTTTTCACCTCTCCAGCTATCCCTATGCAAAAAAAAAACGCTTTTTTGTGATCTGCGAAGCACGAAGCCATTCTTTGTTCTTCTGTAGAATATAGCGAATGTTGTGGATATGATTTCAACCTGCCATGACCTACCGGCAGTCGTGTGCACAGAGTTTTAAACTAGGGTAGGCAGTAGAAAAAAAAGTACGTTTTATTTAAGTAATATATCTTAAGCTAGGGTTTCCTAGGACAGCGGTGCCCGTATCTTAACGGCCGTAGTGAACGGTGATGCGGTGGACAGCCGTCGTAGTGGTGACTAGAGAGTGGTTTTATTTTTTAACGGTGTTATCAACACCATTTTTATAGGAAACCACTCTCTAGTCACCGTTACGACGGCTGTCAACCGCATTAATGTTCACTACGGCCGTAAAAATACGGGCACCGCTGTCCTAGGAAACCCGAGCTTTACCAAACAGTTTCCTTCACTCGTCGCATTAGTTTGAATCACTATGTTGTCGACTTGTAGTTATTGTTGAAATTACCTAAGCCACATCGAATATCCAAATAAATGCTAAATTTATATTATATATTACAAGCCAAGTGTTGGATACCTAAAGTGGCCCTTAACTTTGTTTACAAATTTAAAAGAATAAAGTCCGTTTTTAACTTATTTGTATGTCAAAATTACGCGCCTTTCTTTTGTTAAATATTATGCTTTCGTAACATCATCGTAAAAACTACCAGAACGCTTTAAATCCAAAATATATGCATTGATTAAACACATTTCCGTCACTATCACAAGTTTCACAAAACTCTATTTCAATTTTTTCATCATCAAAATAAACATGGACTCTCGGATGTAAAAAGGAAATAAATTTAAGGTTATTTATCTGACATTTGATATTTGACTGTCTAAAATAATAATTGAAAAAAACGCTAGATGTCAGTAACGTGTTCGTTTTTCGTTCTAAAACAATTTCTAAAATAAGCACTGCCTAAAAACTAACCCATACATGCGTAATTACAACTGAAAAATAACCTTACACACGCAATGATCATGTGTACAAAACTAAACTTGAAAAAAAAGGCATATTTAGTTCGTGCCTCTGCCGTTAGCGGCGCGCCGATCGGAACGAAATGCGACTTAACCGAAATACATTTGGCGCATTTTTCAAATTTTACAAATAGTAAATCGTATATTTTTTTATTTTTTTTTGTTATTGTTTTAATAAAATTCTAGTAGGGTAGGCACTGCTTATGTGCTCATATGGAACGCACGCCACTGCCTACCGAGCAAGAAACTCGCCTGGTTCTCTCTTCAAGATTGCTTCTCGCAAATTGGATTAGGCCACAGAGATGGGTAGAATTTTTGTTTCAAGATTATGGATATTCGCTAATAAGCGGAATGGGGAATGTTGTAGAATTCTACATAAAAGTGGCCACTTGAACCCAACCTATGACAGGTCATAAGCCCTGTAAACGCTCGAATATCCATAATCTTGAAACAAAAATTCTACCCATCTCTGTAGTGATATAAATAATAATATACCCACTCCCCCTTGGGATAAAACCCAGAATTGTGTGTGTATAAATATGTAAATATATATACACATACCAAAAATAATATTGTGTAAACATGATCTGGTCAAAAATTAAGTAAAAATAAATTGCAGAGTCATCTGCAGGCGATTACTAGTAATTAATTTAACTCGGATAGAGTCTTAGCTACATAAATAAAGTAATTTGCTTTAATACTTAACCTCAATATCAAATACATAGATGGCGCTCCAAACGCGCTAGCGAAAGCTTTCCTTGTTTCATGACATATATACAAAAACCAAAAATGTCACCGATATGGATATTCACTAATAAGCGGAATGGGGAATGTTGTAGAATTCTACATAAAAGTGGCCACTTGAACCCAACCTATGACAGGTCATAAGCCCTGTAAACGCTCGAATATCCATAATCTTGAAACAAAAATTCTACCCATCTCTGTAGTGATATAAATAATAATATACCTACTCCCCCTTGGGATAAAACCCAGAATTGTGTGTATAAATATGTAAATATATATACACATACCAAAAATAATATTGGATTAGGCCATTGATAAATAAATAAATCATTTATAAAAGGATTGAGGATGATATGCGAAGATGCCGAAAAGGGAGAAGAAGCAGCAAATTGACAACATTATTAAATCGCAAGCTACAAAGAAGAAGATATTACCAGAGCAACTGCATACCTACCATATGTACAGAATGTTTCTGACAGCTGACAGGATAGCCAAAGTGCTGAAGAAACATAATATTGGAACAACGTTTGGGACTGTGGGAAAAATAAAGAACCATTTATTGAGCCTAAAAGATTAGAATCCCCTGGAAACGGAAGCTATTTGTAAACTAAGTTGCCAAGGATGTGATAAAGTATACATACAAACAGGGCGCACGGCAAAGAAAAGGATTGACGAACACAAAAAAGCGTGTAAACTTGGGCACCCTGACAAATCTGCAATAGCGGAACACTTTATAGACACCGGACATTCTTTCGCCTTTGAAATAAACCCAGTAATTACAGTGCACTAATAATAAAAGAGGCAATTGAAATACACAGACACCCAAATAACATAAACAAAGACGACGGGCTGAAATTAAACTCAACATGGTTCCCAGCACTACATACTACAAAAATGAATAGAAATGTGCCTACTGCCGACTGCGACACGGTACAAATTACTAGTACTTAAACACATACTTTTGGGAATGTTGTAAAAAACGTAAAGTGGCCACTCAACCCAGCCAATGACAGGTCATAAGCCCTGTAAACGCTCGAATATCGATAATCCTGAATTTGAAAAAATTCTACCTCATCTCTGTAGGAATATTGATAAAAAAATATATACCTACTCCCCCTCGGGAGAAATCCAGATTTGTGTATGTACAAAAATACACATACCAAAAAATAATGTTGTGTAATAAGATCTGGTCAAAATATAAGTATAAATAAATTGCAGAATCATCTGCAGGCGATTACTAGTACTTAATTTAACTCGGAAGAGTCTTAAATACATAAAAATAAAGTAATATGCTAATTAAAAATACTTAACTTCAATATCAATACATAGATGGTGCTCCAACACGCTAGTGAATGCTTTCTCATTTAATAAGATATATACAAGAATCAAAATGGTACCAGTGTCGATATTCGCTAATAAGCGGAATGGGGAATGTTGTAAAAAACGTAAAGTGGCCACTCAACCCAGCCAATGACAGGTCATAAGCCCTGTAAACGCTTGAATATCGATAATCCTGAATTTGAAAAAATTCTACCTCATCTCTGTAGGAATATTGATAAAAAAATACATACTTTTTTTTCTAAAAAAAAACACTCAGTTTACCCTGAAGATGGCTCCTGAAATGGTAGCCGAAACGTCCGAACAAATCCAACACACACGGTATCACCCAAAAAAGATACAATCTTTTTTAATCAATCCGCCCACTCATCGACTAATCCATTTGCTTATCCACTAGCACAGCACACTCACCCATACACATTTGTATGAATATTTGGGTTTTTTTAAAGTACCTATATAACATACCTGTATACTCCATTATCGCTGGCGGCAGACACTTTCTTTATATGAAGCCGATTACTGGTCATGTTAATTCTTGGACTATTCACTAACTTCTCAGAATTCCTGTAACAAAAGTATTCGTACAATCAATTATAATAATCTTTGAAATGAGAAAGTTTATATATCCTTAAAATTTAGCTTTATTAAAATGACAGCTGCCAAACTAATGTCAATAGTGATGAGCAATTACCGAGCACTGATCGTGTACTGATCAAATCGATTTTATCAGTTTTTTCATGCAAACATGAAACTCTGTTTCTGAAAATTGATATGAAAACGTAAAACCAAAGCCTATAATAGTGTGTTTAAGACAATTATTCACCAAAAAATAAGACATTTATACTTTTTTCATAAACAACATTAAATTAACTATTTTTTTATTCAATCAACTTACATTGATCAATTTGTCCCATCTCTAACGTTTTTGCAAAATGATGTAACCTTGTAAGTACGTCATTAATAATTAGGTTTATTTTAGTTTTTTTTTAGTTTCCAAGCTGATTTTATATAATTATTTTGATTTATATGTCAAGTATTGTATTAAAAAATTAATTTACATGCCAGATACTAATGATTTTTCGTGTCAATATAAATCACTCCTTAGACGTAACAACAAAGTTATGTCGTAACATTTGCGGATAACTGTCATTCTAATCAAGCTATATTTTAAGGGCTATAGTGGTATTTTAATTAATTTTTTTTTGTTAATAGACTATTAACCAAAGTAGTATGTATTTTTTAATTTTTATGTATCGTATTATCAGCGCTATCATTTTATTAAAGTTTTGTATTTTTTAAACTACTCCGCGTGTGACGTCTCAAGTTCTTATCCTCTTCTTCTGGGTCGGTTGATGGTAAGCAAACCGGAAATCCTCCACAACTCTCTTACCATTGTTTGATTCATATGAACTAGTGACGCCGTTCTAAGTAGTTCATTTTAATTCAAATATTTAATTTTTTTTCGTACATTTTCACGAAACTTTGCGGTACAATTTAATGCTCCAATTTTTACCACGCGCATGAAATCATTTTTTGTATCCAATTTCCCATAGAGTTCCTTATTATGTTAACATTTATAAATGCACATTTAAACAATCAACTTCAAAGTTCAGTAAATATTATTGGAAAATAAAAAAATCAAGAAAAATAATTGTTGTTTGAGTTTATTTTCATAGAACCACGGAAAAATAGTTTTTTTTAATATTATGTGTACATGTCGGTGCAAATTATTTAACATTTTTTGTAGATTACCTATAAAAAAACTCACGGCCAGCCACATCCCCGGAATGCGAGGATGTTTTCGGCACAATAAGGAAATTGTTTAACTGGATTCATAACTCAAAACAGCCAAATTTAGACTTACGAGAGTGTACTTCGAGGGGTGCATTATGTTACCTACCTAAACCAGGTGTATTCAAACTCTTGATAGCCGCCGTCTGAGTCACACATAAGAACCAAATCCCCACCTTTGGTAATGTGAGACTCCGTTTTCGGTGATTCTAGAACCACCCTTACGTTGTCCATCCCTGAAACAAAACAAAAAATCAATGATACATAGGTTAATTAACTTTCCACTAGCTGATACTTATTTTAAAAAAGAACTTGATACAATAAAACAGATTGCTAATAATAATGGATATAAAACAATAAACATTAAGATGGACTAATCAAATCGATCATGTTAAAAATAAATTGAAAACGCATATTTACTTTTTTAAAACTGTAAGAAATATAATTAACCTAAAAGAACTTGTAAAAATATATAATGCAATAACTCAATCAGTTTTAGAATATGGGATAATTGGATGGGGATGTGCAAACGACACACTGATCAAGCAAATTATAATTGCACAAAAAGCTTTTGATAAAAATTATCTTAAGAGTCCCAATCAACTAGCTCCCTCGGTATATTTGAAAATCTTAATGTCAAATCTATAAAACAACTTTATGTAAAAGCTTTGTTACTAAACGCACGTAAACATTATTCTCTACCTTCCGTTACAAATACAAGAGTTACTGGATACTCCACCCTGATGCTGCAAAAATATAAAAACATAAATAAACCTTCGGTCAAAGAGGATTGGCCTAATACTTGGTTAAAGTGTACAATCTACTTCCATTATCCATAAGGACAATTAGTAAGTTCTCACAATATAAAATTGCTATTAAGAAATGGATAGTGGAGGTGGGTTGCGCACGGATCGATGAGTGGATCAAGCCAAATAGGTAAAATGTGTGCACTGTTTATGAAATTTTTTCTATTGGTCTGTATAAATTGGTCATGTTTTTTTTAAATATTTTAGTTTTTTTATTGTTTATCATAATTAGGTGAAATGGATGAATTACGTTTTTTTTTTATTTATTGTTGTTATTATTTTAACTTTGTTAAATAGCTAATCTTCGGCATGTTTCACATTTTGTAAAATGTTTCCCTCGGCGCGGGACACCCCAGTGAGGGAAAATTATTCTGTATAAAAAAGAATACAAACAATGTAAAAGTATAAATAAAATATTACAATGTTTTGAGATTGTCCAAATTTTTGCCCAAAATGGTGAGTAAAATCAAGGTAAATAAAAAAAAGGGTAAATTGTTGTCTCAAACTAAATTTAAAGTAGGTGCAGTGTAATTGAACATTTTGTTTAAGTGTCTATTTTGACATTTGACTAAATTGTGACATGCATCAATAAATTACGACGCAGAAAGTTTAAAAATTTGGCAATAGAAATATAATTTGAAGTTATAAACATAATGTCAAAAGAAGATACAATATTTGAGTATGTCCAAATGCTTGCAGACTGGCTGGATTTCCTCCCTAGGGAGTTGTTCATATTAAAATTTATTTCATTTTTGAGAAGGGAAAATGGAAGTCTAGGCATTTATTACAGGGCTTATGACCTGTCATTGGCTGGTTTAAGTAGCCACTTTACACACTGCGTAACATTCTCAACATACTCAACGTACTCAAATATTGTTGAATTAACTACCGGGTAAAAGAAGAAGTATAAAAATTGGAAAATTGTTTTCAGGCGTTGCCTAGTAGGTGATTTGGTTCAGCCGGATGAATCTCACCCGCGTGATAAAGGTTTCGGCTCTTTTACTCCACAAAAGTCAACAGATGGAAGAGTTGACGAAATGTGGGTGTTAAAACATGGGCAGAATGGTGAATGTTACACAGTGTGTTTTCCCTCTCAGTTGAAATAAATTTAAAATGAAAAGAAGATATTTAAACAGTTATCATAAAAGTGTGAAACAGTTTTGCCGCGATGTAAATGACAGTTGAAATTCCGTGGTGCCATACTAAAAAAAGTGATACCATATAAATAAAATTTCCCAATATTTAGGGGAAAAACCATTGTATGGATTTTATGCAAATGAACATTTTTATTTTCGTGTTTTTAAAGTTAAGTATCTACGTAAAATTATTTAAACATGTTTTGTTTAATTCAACTAAAAAAACACATTATAGTATTGATTAAAAAAATACAAAATATTTTAAATGAAATTATAGGTATGAAATCATATCATAGATAATAATAATAATGCCCAATTATGACAGTTTTGACAATTTTTCTGCAATATATTTAGTAAAGTCTAGTACAATAATTAAATAAAATACCTAAATATTATAAATGGGGTCTAGAATTCCAATCGTCTATGCGCTTAGTAGCTGCAAGACGTGTTGTAATCTTACTCCTTTTTATTATTCATATTATTTTTATTTTTTTTTAGTATCATTAATACACTAAATTTATTTGTTAATTTTTAAAATGTGTAAATGGGGGCTAAATTTCTAACTGTCTATGCGCTCTGTAGCTGCAAGACGTCCTGTAATCTAGCTCCTATCTGTTATAATTTTTTACTGATCTTAATTGAAAACGAGGAACTAGAATCCCAACCGTCCATGCGCTCTGTAGCTGCAAGACGTACTGGGATATTTATTAATTGTACAGCGCCCTTGAGGTGATTTTCACAAAAATGGCGCTATATAAATTATCCAACTATATAATAATTATATTTTAATGTAATTTCTTTGTTTCCATGCATTTTTTTTTCTAACTTTAGCGTTTTCCTCAGTTTTACATTTTTTTCGTTGCTCCCTAGAAAAAGGTAAAACAGGGGCTTTACTCATCATAAATAAAGACGATTCAAAGTTTTTCGTGTTGAAAATAAAATATTGAATTTAGACAAGTAAGAAATCTTAGAAATTAAAAAAGCGATTCATAATAAGAAGGAAAAAACAAATGAACAATATTTCCTTAAGTCCACTCCTGTCTACTACTCTTTCCATCTTTACAAGACGAAGAGACTTACTGTGACTTAAGTCAGATACTTTTTATGTTAAAATATGACCACAGTTCACAGAAAACATGAGTCAACGCCCGTATTTTAACGGCCGTAGTGAACGGTGATGCAGTGGACAGCCGTCGTAACGGTGACTAGAGTGTGGTTTTCTAGGAAAACGGTGTTATCAACACCATTTAACACCGTTTTCCTAGGAAACCACTCTCTAGTCGACGTTACGACGGCTGTATACTGCATCACCGTTCACTACGGCCGTTATAAAATACGGGCACCGCTGTCCTAGGAAACCCTAGCTTTAGATTATAAAAACAATAAAACGCTTTGTACTTACAGCCAATCTGCCAAACAAAATGGATTTTTTACCCTTGAAAATAAACGCACTGTATCTGAGTTATGCTATTTACATAAATTATTAAATAATAAAGTAGACTCTTTTAACCTACTTTGCAAAATTAATCTCAATGTCCCCTTTCGCGTGACAAGAAATGAGTATTTATTCCATCTGCCAGTCTGTAGCACTAACTTTGCACAACACTCTTTCCTCTATCGTTCTTGCTCTAACTATAATGCTTTTTTTCATCTATTGATATATTTTACATGCCCCTTAATTTATTTAAAAATAAATTAAGACTGCTTATTTCTGGCTGCGATACGATCCCACTTACTATTTAATGATGCTCACACTTACACACACCCGAACACTTACTCCCACACTAATACACATAAACACACATCTATACTTAATGTGAGGAGAGTACATTCTACTGTCTTCACCTTCGGGTTATTCTCTGCATTTGAAATTAGAATGTACTTTTCTCACCTTAAGTTTTGTCTCTGCATACGGGTATATGCAGAGACAAACCTTAAGGTGAGGAGAGTACATTCTATTGTCTTCACCTTCGGGTTATTCTCTGCATTTGAAATTAGAATGTACTTTTCTCACCTTAAGTTTTGTCTCTGCATACGGGTATATGCAGAGACAAACCTTAAGGTGAGGAGAGTACATTCTATTGTCTTCACCTTCGGGTTATTCTCTGCATTTGAAATTAGAATGTACTTTTCTCACCTTAAGTTTTGTCTCCGCATACGGGTATTACTCTCATACAAATACACATAAACACACCCTTTTGTTGTAACACAATTTAATAATATGTATGATACTTATTTAGAAACTTTGCTGGTCTGTCTTTAAACTGTATTTTTTATGTTACTATATCACTGTCGACTGTTTGTTTCTTTAAAATAAATAAATACGGATATTTTAAAAACAATTAAATAAAAAAATATTTAAAAAATAATACGAGACAACAGTGGCTTCGAACAATACGTGGCAATTGCCAATATTCTGACGAGGCGGGCATTTTTGTATCGAAAAGTCAACACGGCGGACGCGATGGCGGAAAAATAGCGAACATTTTCCAACAATGGCAGTTTACTAAACGATGCGCGGACAATGGAGCGTACGAGTACGCTGCCGCGGAAAAACTCAACTTGTAAAGGAGCCGTGTGCATATTGCATGTTTACCGGCCGTCCCGCGTTCGATTCCCGGGTACATCAAATTGACTATGCGCATAATCGATTAGTCGCATAGCGCAGAGTTGCGGATGTACCAAAATTGACGTCACATCATTCCATGTCCGCTCCCCAGTTGGAGCATATGGTGTCCACGAAGACACATCTCTGTCGACCGGTTCGCGTGCCGTAGTTCTGTCACGAACTGCCGGCGAACAGTCAGCGGTGGACGTCCAGGGCCTCGATTATGATGGGAAGATAAAGACGTCATAACCTTCACCTTGACGGTATAGTTGAAGATAAATTCCCTCTAGCGATTATAAAGATATACTACCGACCCCCACCTTCAAGTTTTGGGTGGGTTACATCAATATTCAACAAAAAAGAAAAAAATACATGGATTCATAAAGAGAGATTCATGTCGAAGTAGTAGGAGAATCCTGCTCCGGAAAACCCTTTCGGATACATGGCACAGATCAATATCCAGAGCGATGTTGTTCAGCATAGCGGTAGCCCTTCCAACGGCAGGGTGGTCCTGTATATCGGAATATGAAACAATCTATGCTGACGCTGTCTAAGGTAATTATCGGGAACATAAATATCAATGCTCATCGTAATCTCAGAATTATCGATCATACCGCGCAACAATCGATAAAAATGTGTAGTCAAATACACATTCCTTCTAGTCTCTAAACCGTTGTAGCCGAGCATACCCTGGAGAAACTCGGTCGGGTAGAGCCGAGGATAATACCCGCACTCTCTCATGTGGAGATATCCCAAAAACTTATTTTGGATTATCTCTATCATAAGAGAGTACTTGTAAAGAGTTCTCAGAACGCGGGTATTTTCGAAAACAAAGGGTAGCGTACGTCACGGTATGCATATCTACGCTCTAAAATAACATAGCTTCAGTATGACGTCATAGTTGAAGATAAGGGTCTCCCGACCGACTACAAAGGTACACTACCGATACCCCACCATCAAGTTTTGATGTAAGTACATCGGTTTATACCGTCGGGTCTAGAACCCCTCGATACGTTTATCTACGCATTAAAAGTGTCAAAATTTTTGTTCCACCGAGCATTTTTTTCTTTAATTATGATTTATACAATTTTTAAATCGTTTTGAGGTTGGCACTTTTTTTATTAAAAGTCTATTAAAAATATGAGAGAGAAATAAATAAAAGTCGAATTAAATTCCAACATAACTATCACTTCAATCAAACGAACGCCTAGATGTGAAAATAATGTCGCTTGATTCTGTCCTATAAACAAATGAGAGTATCTAGGCGTTAGAAAGTTACCACTCTAAAAAAAATATAATAGTTATTATTTTTTTCCATCTGTTTTACTATCTTTCCGAGTGTATGTATCGAGACGTTATAGGAGCCGGCTTTGTAGTCGATCGGTAGATACATACAGACAATTGTTAAGCGTACCGTCTAGGTGATTTCCAAAAGTCATACCAAATTCATGTTCAAGCGAGCATTTTTTGCTTGAATTGGGATTTTTTGGAGTTTATAATCACTTTGAAGTGAGCACTTTTTATTACAGAAGCCTATTTAAACTATAAATGAGAACTATTTTAAATGTTAATGACGTGAGGAACGCGGACTAATTGTTTGCGGTCATTCCATTGGCTTGATTCGATCATATGATGTCGATATGACAAGTAGGTAGAACATACAGATAGTACAGAAGTTAAGTATACCGTCTCGATATATATAGATGAAGATAGCGTTTACTATTGTGATAACTTTCTAATGCCTAGATACTCTTTATTAGTTAATAGGACAGAATCTAGCGACATTATTTTCACATCTAGGCGTTCGTTTGATTAAAGTGACAGTTATGTTGGAATTTAATTCGACTTTTACTTAATTCTCTCTCATATTTTCAATACACTTTTAATAAAAAAAGTGCCAACCTCAAAACGATTAAAAATTGTAATAAATCATAATTAAAAGAAAAATTGCTCGGTGGAACAAAATTTTTGACACTTTTAATGCGTAGATAAACGTATCGATAGGTTCTAGACCCGTCGGTATAAACCGATGTACTTACATCAAAACTTGATGGTGGTAATATCTTAATTCCTAAATTAAAAACAACTAATGCACAACATCATTATACTTACAGAGGAATATTTTTATTTAATGAAATGAACAAAGATACTAAAAAGTACAGTCAGGAATACAATATATTTAAGAAAGAAGTAAAAAAATACATCTATAATTCTTTTTTATGTAACACTGATTGAAAACATCGTTAATATCTTTTTTGTAATTTATTTTTTATTTTATTTTATTTAACTTTTTGTACATAATGTTATTTGTACATTGGCGGGCTTATTGCCAAATGGCAATTTCTTCCAACCAACCAATAAAATAAAAGTTTTATTTTTATAATTCAAGTTACAGAACATATTCAATAGGAAAAAAAAAAAGATTAAAAAGTTAAAAATATATAAAAATAGAAATAAACGTATTTGTTTATAAATTACCTTAAATCAAAACTATTACTAAATGGGAAAAAGGAAAAAAGAGGAAAGAGGAAAAAGGAAAGGAGAAGAGATTAAGGAAGAGAAAGGAGATGTTTCTTCAGACGTGATTTAAACAGAGATACTGTAGTAACATATTTGATGGTGGATGGGAGATGATTCCACAGTCGAGCCGCATGGACACTATATGAGTTAGAGAAGAAAGAGGAATTGTGTATGGGTATTAAGAGAGTGCCTTGAGAATGAGAACGAAGAGGTAAACCATGAACTGATAAGCGTTGAAATTTTTCACGCAGGTATATAGGAGCGTTAGGACTATGAAGTACATTGAACAGAAGTGAGAGGGAGTGATAGTCTCTCCGCTGTCTAATTTTGAGCCATTTCAGTTGCCTACGATAATCAGAAATGTGGTCATCTTTCCTAAGACCAAAAATGTACCTTATGCATGTATTCTGAAGTCGTTCAAGTTTATCGAGTTGCTCGCAGCTTAAATCAGTCATGGAAACATCAGCGTAATCTAGAATGGGTAGTAGTGATGCTTGTACAAGAGTGCATTTAGTACTAATGGGTAAGAATTTTATATACGAATTTTATATATTTATATATGCTATTTTAAAAATATCATTGATTAAAATAAAATAATCTATTGTAAGACGTCACTCCCCATTATGTACACAAGAATGGTTTATTTATTTTACGTAATGGGAAAAGTTAATGTAAATATTTATATGTATATATTTTTTTTTTTAAAACCTTTATTTCAGCATAAATAAACAATACATTCAGTAGAAAAATGAAACACTTAAGGTTGAACTTGCCAAAAAAGAGTCTAGCTCTTGTGTTTGGCAAGTTTACAAAATAACATAAAAATAAAACATAAAATGCAAAACAAAATAATAAAATAAATAAAAAATTAAACAATTTTAAAAATTGAGAAAATATAACACTAAAAAAAAAAAAAAAAATTAAAAAATATATATATTAAATAAAAACACAAAATTTGTAAACACGGGCACATATTAAACATACATCTCTTTTTTAAAAATACAGTTAATGTTAATGTCAAGATGTCAAGAGTTATGTCAAGAAGCTTTTCTTTAATTTATCCTTAAATTTTTCGTAATTTATTTCTTGACGTAGATTTTGTGGTAAATTATTGAAAAGCTTCCGTCCTATGTAAGTATAATGATGTTTGGCCGTGGTAGTTTTGATTCTTGGTAGAGAGAGGCATCCTGTTCTCAACCTTCCCGTAATACGGTCCGATGGGAGGCTCTCCTTATGCACCCGGAGCATACAGCACTTTCCGTAGATATCCTCCACTCTTAAAACATTAAATTCTTTGAACAGTTCGGTAGTTGAGAACAAGGATGGTTTATAAAGTATTATTTTGATGATTTTTTTGTAGAATTTTTAAGGGTCTAAGATGAGCGTTATAAGCCCCCCCCCCCCCCATCCAACTATTGCATATTGAATGATTGACTGTACTAGAGCATAATAAACTGTCTTTAATTGATCCGTCGATAAAATACCTCTAAGCTTTAAAAATATGTGGAATAATTTTCTTAGTCTTTTGCACATTGAATCTATTTGTTTTTGATTATATGTATTTGATTAATGTAAAAAATTGTATTTAGTTGTAATATTGTATTTTAATTTGTTATTAATAAATTTAAAAAAATGTCTTTATAAACGCTAGAGGGAATTTATCTTCAACTATACTGTCAAGACTAAGGTATGACGTCTTTATCTTCCCGTCATAATCGAGGCCCTGGCACCGTAATACATATGAAAGTCAGTGAGTAAAATCTTGTTAAGATGTCTTTCGCCAGCGCGCAAAATGACCCAAGCCAACCGCGCGACAGTAAAAACACTTCTTAGAAAGATTTATTTAGACTCGCCGCGTTTTATCGATATATAGACGGAAAACAACAAACAGTTTCCTCGTAACGATAGGCACATACAATACATTATATCGACGAAGGAAAGGAAAAAGTTCCCAAGCGACATTACAGAAGATCCGATATGGCCAAATATCTCTTAAAATATTGAAGTTTTGAAACACTGTAAAATCAAACATTTGTCAGTGATGTTTATTTTATTATAATATCAAAATTTAGAATTGGTCAACTATATTATGAAAATCCCTCTCCTCCACTCCTCCTCTCTATTTCCTCACCTCTTAACCTACTTAAGAGCTCTTTTTTTTTTTCTCATGTCTTATATAATATATTATTTTTCTCTTTACTGTGTAACATGTTCTCTCATTACATTTGCGAAAAACTTTAACTGGATGTATGTACCATTTTTTTATATTGTGTATTCCTATTTTATTTTATTAGGGAAATCAACAGTTCTACTTACATATTTTTAGTAAACAAACAGATATAGTGTATAAACTCAGAACTAATAACAGATTTCCACATAGTATACAAAGTTAGTGAAGAAAATAAATATTACATATCAAATAAATACATACAATTTATACATATAAAAATGTTATTTTCAGGTACTCAATAATCAAAGATTTTTTAAATATTAATTTTAAGAACATTAAGTTACTGTAAATTGGGCGGGATAAGGACAAAAATGCTTGAAGAGAGGATAAGGAGGGGGGGAGATGTACATATTTATTATTATAATGTCTACTAAGTTACATAATACATTTTTAGTGTAAATTTTAAATCTGACAGAGTGATGTTTGTATAATCTATATTTTTAAATTTTGTATTGTACATTGAAAAAGTCCTACGAAAAAAGGCATTTTTAACATACGATGTTTTACTTATTGGTACATGAAACAGGTGGTACCGTCTACAAATCCTGGCTGGCACATGTATTGTTATTAAACCAAGCAGCTCTGTACAGTCAACCATTCCTGTCACAATTATAAAACAACTGTTGTTTTTCCTTAATAAATAAATAAAAAAAAATAATAATAATAAGTTTGTAGGTGAAAATTCTTGATGGAAGTTCATTGTAATTTTATTTTATTTTTAATTTTTATTTATTCATATTTTTTCCATTAAAAACTATAATTGATATTTTTTAAAGATGTGACCTCACTTACGGGTTACCCGTGCCAAGGGCACTTAACAATATTTTTAAAAAAAAACATTGTAATATAAATAATATAGATGTACGTACATTAATTATAAACATAAATACGTAGTGTTCAAAACTGTCTGAACATTTTGTCAATTATCTCTGTTTATTAAGTTAGTCTTCTTTGTTTATTTTCAAATGTAAAAATATATTTTTTTAAAGTATATTGTTACGGGTACAGTGATGGGGTCACATTATTTTTATTAAAAATTATAGTTTGTAAGAGAAAAAATATGAATAAATAGAGTGATATGGCGTTATATATGTTTTTCGAAATACAAAATTATGGCTTTTTGCTGATGACAACAAGGTACTTAAACTGATTGAATCTCCCAATGATTGTCTTCTTTTTCAACACGATATTAATTGTTTTAATGAATGGTGCGACATCAATTGTCTTCAACTTAATACTGACACACTGTAAAATAATATCTTTCTCGCGACGAAAAAAACCTTTACAATTCAACTACAAACTAAAAAATACTTCCCTTTCAATGGTTTCATCAATAAAGGATCTAGGCATTACTTTAGATAGTAAACTCTCCTATCGTGAACACATTGATACTATTGTAAACAAATCTCTCAAACTTCTCGGTTTTATCAATAGAGTGACGGCGGACATCAAAAATATTAATACCATAAAAACTCTTTATTGCTCACTAGCTCGACCCCATCTAGAATACGCTTCTCCTATTTGGTCTCCGTTCTACAGGACTCATATTGACCATATCGAGTCTGTCCAATACCGTTTTTTAAGAAAAGTGGCATGGTTGCTCGGATTACAAAGGGGTAATTATTCCTATTTTGAAATAGAGCAATCTCTTACTTAATCTGTCTTCATTGGAGAGACGTAGAACTGAGATGGACCTTATATGCATTTTCAAAATACTTAATGCTTTAAGTGATGTCCCATCTCTGTTGCATTCAATTTCTTTTCATGTTCCCAACCGTGTCACCAGAAGTCAAAATCTGCTATTTATAAAATCTTCTAAGAGCAACTTTGGTTTTTATGCCCCAATTTCCAGAATGTGTAGATTAGTCAATTCATCACACGACTTGGAATTTTTGGGATAGATCTTCCGGCCTTTCGTAGATCTCTTCACGACTAAACAGTGTGGGATGAAGTTGGATTGGCATGGTTTAGCTCAAAGTTTTTGGTGTTTCGTCTTTTTTTAATATATTGTATACTATTATTGTTTTGCCCTTGTTTGTCTTTGCTAAATAGTTTTATGTTCTTTTTGTTCAGTTTCTTGCATTTACGTTTCTTCATGTAACTGTTGTAATTGGCTTAGGCCGTATATATATAATAAATAAATAAATATCCTATCTGCCTACTCCTACGGGGAAACGGCGTGATGGTTTGTTTGTTGGTCTGTTTGTCTGCTGTAACTCGAAAACTACACCAAATCGTGGAACATACGTGTGGGTGATTTGGATATTTTTTGATTTTCGGATTTTTTACACGTTCGGGCTCGGAACGGTTAAGGACCACTGCTCGGGTGCCATAATCCAGGAATACGTTCGCACGAAGAAAAGTCAGACCGCGCATCCTCTTAATGCATTTTCTTAACAGTTTATTTACGAAAGAGATATTACGCCGGTCTGTGGAGTCGCCCGCCCTTTCGCTTTGATGTGGCGTGCAATGTGCATCCGATTCCGGATGGTGTGCCTTTCATCAATCGACGCCAGCGACATCTGGTTGCGCGCGATGACAGATCGACATAAACAAGAACTCAAATGAGATAATTTAAAATTGTGGAATAAGAAAACTCTGCTAAGCTTAGAGTTACGCAGACAGGCGCCGTGGCGCAGTCGGTTAAACGGCCGACTGTGAATCTGGCGTCGCGGATTCGATTTTTTAGTTGCAAGAAAAAAAACCAAAAAAGATTTTCGTACAATCAATCGAACTAAGAACATAAAGTTAATTATATATTTTGGTGTATCGCATCATAATTATATCTTCCGTACGCGGGAAAAGAGGCTTAAATCAAAATAGTCGGTTTTTCAGGAGAATGGTAAAACAAGTATATATGGCGAAAATGAACGGCAACGTGAGACGAGGACGACCAAGGAAAACGTGGCACGATCAGATAAACCAAAATCTCAAGTCTGGACATGTCAAAAGCAGACAGAACCGAAGGGCGTGTATGACAAGATGTATGAATGTGGAGGAAGCTAGGAATGTATGCCATGACAGACGTGTGTGGCGGTCCATTCTCTCTGCCTACCCCTACGGGGAAATGGCGTTATGGTAGGAGTAGTAGTAGCCAAACAAAGTTTTTGAGTGTGTCTTAAAATCGAGAATAAAGCTGCCAAATCCTAAGGATTTAACTGTTTAAAGTATTTTTTGTTTAACATACTTAGAAAATTATCCTTTACGTTTCGGATTTTCAAAATTTTGCATTTAATTTTAAATTAACCATTTTATGACTAAAGCCCCTTTCCAGCGTACGGAAGATATATTTTGTCGGCCTCGTGGCGTAATTAATGGTCAGCGCGTTTGCCTACCATTCAAGAGGTCTCGGGTTCGATTCCCGACATGGTTGATTTGAATTATTTATTTAAAAGGGTGTTTTCACGCTAGAATATTTCATAGTCCGTATGCAGAGACAAACCTTAAGGTGAGGAAAGTACATTCTATTGTCTTCACCTTCGGGTTATTCTCTGCATTTGAGATTAGAATGTACTTTCCTCACCTTAAGTTTTGTCTCTACATACGGGTATAAGTGTAAGACTGATCATCTTACATTTATGAACAAAAATTATCAAGATACGCTGCGATTGGTGTACCAAGGCAGTGCCCTATGCACTTTTAGGTGCGGAAAGGGAATGATGATGATAACGTATCATTGTCGCTATGTTTTTATTCAGTTTTGTAATTTTTAAATTACACCGCCCGTGACGTCACGTGTTCGAGGCGGTGAGTTTTCCTGACATTTGAGAAAGTAATCCTGTACCCTTCAAAACACGCGAAACACGGCTACCCGGAAACCGGAAATCTATCAGAACACACAATGAGGAACCTGTTTAAAAAATTTAAGTGTATTTTTTTATCAGACATACCTACCTTAGAAAATCATTATATTTTTCTAAAGTTAATTTTCTTTCAACAATGTTCGAGTATGTCCAAATGCTTGCAGACTGGCTGGATTACCTCCCTAGGAATTATTCATATTTAAATTTATTTTCACAGAGAAGGGAAAACGTTCAAAAATGTTTTCCCTCTCTGTTGAAATAAATTTAATTTTATTTATTGTTTAAATGGCGCAATTTTGAATGAACGGCGCGCGGCGTTTCAAAATGGCCAAATCGTATGATTTTTTAAACTATTTTTTTCAAAATCATACGATTTGGCCTCGCGGCTGTGAAAGTGAAGTGATGTTTCGGAAAAAACTTAAAACCCACTTGTTCTCTAAATCATTTGAATAAATCCGTAGCACGTGACAGCAAAATAAATTGTTTTAATTAAATTACAAATTTAAAAGCTTCAATTAAATTAATTTAACAATAGAATCACTATGTAAAGCGCCCTTGAGGTATTTGATTACGAAAATGGCGGTATATAAGTTATCCATAATAATAAATCCGGACAGTCAAAAATGCATTAGAACGCCATATAAAAAGTAATAAAAAGCTTTATAAGTAGATCGCAACAGTTCGGCTTTTAACGATCCATCCCGAAGCCGTAAAAGCGAAGATCTTTCTAGTCGCATTCCATTTTATTATTGTACTAACAAAAATGAGATTTTCGGGAATAAAAATAAATGCATATGGTCGCTTTGGTATAGTGATAAAACCCTCTAAATAATCATAGTTGAGAAACCGAGTAAAAAATCGGCCACGTTTAATTTTTGAGCTTTAAAACAGAGGCGGTTCCATAAAATTAAGAATAGTCCAGAAGGAGCGTAGAATCATATTTGAATACATCGGACTGTGTCCAAAAATGCCCCCACGATGCCCCACTTTCGCCGCGCGCATTCGTGATGTCACCGCGTAATGTTGCACGGTGGGAAAAAATACAATCATAACACAAATGTAAGGTTAAAAAAAAAAAAAAATCAATCTGTTAATTTTCCTAAAATTTTATTGTGCACGCGGAAATATTGATTGACACAACAGAGTAGATAAGTAAAGGGTCATTTAATAAGAGTAATTGAATTAATGAACTTTGAATTTAAAATATAAAACAAATTTTATTTTACATAAAACAGGTATTTTCATATCATGTAAAATAATATTTGATGTTTAAGATAATGTCGGTCAAATGTCCACCACAGAGTTGTTTAATCCGAGGTCCAATTTTCATTAGCTCTCTCATTAGATGAGCAAAGTAGGGTAAAAAAATTACTACCCTGGCAACACTAACGAAATGTCCATTTTGTTTTCTTCGACAATCTGACAGACGGAAAAATGATTAAATTTTTAAGTAATGCATTTGCTACTGGCGCATGCATTTTCTAATTACACACGAAATGTGATCCCGCGCTGTTTCTTTAGGATCCCGGCAGTATATCTACACTTTAAAACGACACAACACGGCATAGTTTAATTCAAATCAGGAGTTCCGTACTGAGCGCCGTCTACAAAGAAACTAATGAATCAAAACATAAAACTACTAATTTATGAATAGTTTAGTCGCCTTTTTGTTTGATGCTCGTATGCGGTTTCTGGACTATTCTTAATTCTATGGGCGGTTCCTTAGTACGAAGAAAATAACGGGAATATTTAAATTTCGCGGGTTTGGAGAGTCCGACTGTCAATTTTTTTTTTATTATGTTGGTATACATGCCCCTTAAGTATGCTAAATTTCCAGCTGTTTTCATTGTTTACTTTTTGTATGACGGTAAAATCGTTTGCGAACGAAGTTTTTCAGAGTTTGATACACGTTAAAATTGAAAATGAGAACCATAAATTAAATTGATTTAATAACACGATGAGGCCTGTAGGGCTGTGTGGTTGCGGTCCGAAGGGCAAAATTTTCAAGTATGTAAAAAGAAGAAAGCCGATTTTATGACCGAAAATCGTTTGCGAACGAAGTTTTTCAGAGTTTGATACACGTTAAAATTGAAAATGAGAACCATAAATTAAATTGATTAAATAACACAATGAGGCCAGTAGGGCTGTGTGATTGCAGTCCGAAGGGCAGAATTATCAAGTATGTAAAAAATAAGAATGCCAATTTTACTGGCGTAAAATCGTTTGCGAACGAAGTTTTTCAGAGTTTGATACGCGTTAAAATTGAAAATGAGAACCATAAATTAAATTGATTAAATAACACAATGAGGCCTGTAGGGGTGTGTGGTTGCGGTCCGAAGGGCAGAATTATTAAGTATGTAAAAAATAAGAATGCCAATTTTATTGGCGTAAAATCGTTTGCGAAAGAAGTTTTTCAGAGTTTGATAGACGTTAAAATTGAAAATGAGAACCATAAATTAAATTGATTAAATAAGACAATGAGGCCTGTAGGGGTGTGTGATTGCGGTCCGAAGGGCAGAATTATCAAGTATGTAAAAAATAAGAATGCCAATTTTACTGGCGTAAAATCGTTTGCGAACGAAGTTTTTCAGAGTTTGATAGACGTTAAAATTGAAAATGAGAACCATAAATTAAATTGATTAAATAACACAATGAGGCCTGTAGGGGTGTGTGATTGCGGTCCGAAGGGCAAAATTTTCAAGTATGTAAAAATAAGAAAGCCGATTTTATGACCGTAAAATCGTTTGCGAACGAAGTTTTTCAGAGTTTGATACACGTTAAAATTGAAAATGAGAACCATAAATTAAATTGATTAAATAACACAATGAGGCCAGTAGGGCTGTGTGATTGCGGTCCGAAGGGCAAAATTTTCAAGTATGTAAAAATAAGAAAGCCGATTTTATGACCGTAAAATCGTTTGCGAACGAAGTTTTTACGATCTTTTTCCCTAAATAATTTTCATAAAGAAAGTGTCTCGCAGCGCATAGTAATCTTCGCTCGCCTATTTACATTGTACGGAATTCGGAACGCCGCGCTGTGAGCGCGCTACGCTCGCGGCTCGCCCCTTCAGTATAAAGGCGATACTCGGGTCGTAAAATTTTACGACGCCGGTTGCCAAGGCGACGCCTCCCCGCCACGTCACAGCGCCGCGACGCCCATGCCCGACAACAGACAGCCCGATGATACATTACAGAAATGAGCTGTTCTCGAATTAATTTGATTTCGATGGGATGACGCGTTGATGTTTTTTGTAGACATAAGTTTATTTATTAATTGTGCATAGTATACGGCCTAAGCTAATTACAACAGTTATATGAAGAAACAAGAAACGGACATAAAACTATGTAGCAAAAATACCATTATTTTATTAGCCTTGTTTGTCTTTGCTACATAGTTCATTGATTTTTTAAAAAAAAATTTATATATTTTTTTGCACCACAACAGGCCAGGAGACCCAATTACAGTGGTGAATTACATTACAGAACAACCAGGCTTGAGAAAAATCACATTTTTAATTTTTTTGTGTTCTCACCGGGAATCGAACCCGGAACCTTCCGTGCGTGAGTCAAGCGTCTTGACCACTACACCACGGAGGCCGCCAGTTAGCCGCCAGCTAGTTATATACTACTACCATCACGCAATTTCCCCGTAGGGGTAGGCAGAGAGAATGGGCCGCCACGAACGTCTATCCTGGCATATATTCCTATGGTCCTTAAAATATAGCTTGATTAAAATGACAGCTGTCAAACCAATGTCACTAGTGATGAGAAATTACTGATCACTAATCAAATCGATTTTATCAGTTTTTTTCATGCAACTATAAAGCTCTGTTTCCGAAAATTGATATAATAACGCAAAAACAAGCCTATTATAGTGTGTTAAAGACAATTATTCACAAAAAAATAAGAATTTATACTTCATCACATGAATGATTTTTTTATTCGATCAATTTACAGTTCCATCTCTAACATTTTTGCACAATGATATAACCTTGTAAGAACGTCGTTAATAATTAGGTTTATTTTAGTTTTAAAGCGGATTTTATACATTTATGTTAATTTATATGTCCTTTCACATTATGTATTTAAAAAATAAATTAACAACAATAATAACAATACATGTGCCAATCAGGATTTGTGGACGGTACCACCTGTTTCATGTACCAATAAGTAAAACATCGTATGTTAAAAATGCTTTTTTTCGTAGGACTTTTTCAATATACAATACAAAATTTAAAAATATAGATTAGACAAACATAACTCTGTCAGATTTAAAATTTACACTAAAAATGTATTGTGTAACTTAGTAGACATTATAATAATAAATATGTACATCTCTCCTCCCCTCCTTATCCTCTCTTCAAGCATTTTTGTCCTTATCCCGCCCAATTTACAGTAAGTTAATATTCTTAAAATAAATATTTAAAAAATCTTTGATTATTGAGTACATGAAAATAACATGTTTATTTGTATAAATTGTATGTATTTATTTGATATGTAATATATTTTCTTTACTAAATTTGTATACTATGTGGAAATCTGTTATTAGTTCTGAGTTTATACACTATATCTGTTTGTTTACTAAAAATATGTATGTAGAACTGTTGATTTCCCAAATAAAATAAAACAAAATAAAACATGTCAGATACGTATGATTTTTCGTGTGTCAATATAAATCACTCCTTAGACGTTACTACAAAGTTATATCCTCACTTTTTCTGACAACTGTCATTCTAATCAAGCTATATTTTAAGGACTATAGCTTCTTCCACATTCATACATCTCGTCATACATGCCCTTCGGTTCTGTCTACTTTTGACATGACCAGACTTAAGATTTTGGTTTATCTGATCATACCGCGTCTTCCTTGGTCGTCCTCGAAGCGGGAGAGAGGTGTTTATAATTGAGTTTGATAAAATTTATGATTGATTTTAATTATCCCGATAAAATTGTTCATGTATGTATGTATGTCCCTACTGCTACTACTACTACCATCACGCCATTTCCCGTAGGGGTAGGCAGAGAGAATGGACCGTCACACACGTCTATTCTGGCATACATTCCTAGCTTCTTCCACATTCATGCATCTTGTCTTGCATGCCCTTCGGTTCTGTCTGCTTTTGACATGACCAGACTTAAGATTTTGGTTTATCTGATCATGCCGCGTCTTCCGTTATTTTCGCCATATATACTTGTTTAACCATTCTTTCGTCGTCCATTCGTTCTACGTGACTAAACCATTTCAGAGACCCTTTCTTAATCTTATCAATTATACTCAGATTTACACTTACGCCTGATTTCATCATTCGTAACCCTGTCATACATTAATTCCCACACATTCGTCT
This sequence comes from Micrasema longulum, assembly GCF_059751315.1. Taxonomy (NCBI): domain Eukaryota; kingdom Metazoa; phylum Arthropoda; class Insecta; order Trichoptera; family Brachycentridae; genus Micrasema; species Micrasema longulum. The sequence goes on from NW_028277551.1 coordinate 174,333, forward strand.
AAGAGATCGCATTTCAACCGCGTTCTGGTTTTCATCCTTCCGCTGCCAGTTCCACGTTTCACTTCCATACATAAGTGTTGGGACTAAAACTCTGTTGTGCACTGCCAGTTTACCTTCGATTGACATATTTTTTATTAGCAATTACTGTGCTTAGTGCGTCGTTCATTTTGCTGCCCGCATTCACTCTCATTTCAACATCTTTCTCTACTCTTCCATGTCTTGAAAACATGCTTCCCAGATACACAAATTCTTCTACTTGCTCGAGACATTCGTTGTTTACATTTATTATGCAGTCAGTAACCTCACTTATCCTTTCAAATACCACCACTATATATAATATATACTATATATTGTAGAGGTCATCACCATCAAGTCGTAAAGTTGACAGGGCCGAACACCGTTTTGGCCCGCAACGCGTAACCCGACGCAACGTCAACTCGGACAAGTAATTAAACGTCGTGCAGCGAAAGAATATGCACATTCCATCTTGGCGTTTCGTCTCGCCCGTCCACCAGCTCCTCGCCAGTGTTCGCTATTGTCAATTCCTTCTGTACAAAATTGTATGGTTGTAACTCGAGTGTATCTGTTCAATAAATAACTTCAATTATTATCCATCTTTCTCATTTAACCTTAAATCAATTCACGCGCACCATCCATACAATATAATGAATAAACAATGTCTACATAAACATCAACGCGTCATCTATTTCAAATCAAATTAATTTGAGAATAGCTCATATCTGTAATGTATCATCGGGCTGTCTGTTGTACGTAAATGTCAAAGAATTTTACTTTTTTTTACTACTTGAGAAAAAACATTGTAAATTCACGGAAAATATTTCAAACTTACAAGTGTCGGCAGGCTTCGGCAGCGCGGTGGTCGGCGGCTGATCTTCCAAGTCGACGACGGCGCAGGCGACCACCCCGGGGTCCATCTCGCGACCCTCCAGCGCGATGGTCAACTGGTGAGAGTTGCCACTAACTCGCTTGGGCAGGCAGCGAACCGTACTGGCCGGAGTATCTGGGAAAACAATGAGGTTAATTCATTATTAAAGTGTGCGAGATTCATCTGGCCGAGTGACGAATTTCAGCCCCACGGGAAATTGTATATGAAGAATGTATTCTTACGCGCGGTAAAAAATAGATAATGAAATCGTACGGCGAAGATTCATAAAAATGTTATCCATTTTCAATCCAGAAATAAATGTCATAAAATTGAACATTTTAAATTTATGGGACTAAAAATAGCCAGACATTCAATATGGACAATGGGGAAATATAACATATTACGTATACAGATAAAAACATATGAAATGGATTAAAGATAATTAGTTGTATTTTCAAAATCAATATGGATATTTATTTTATTTTATAAATTTATTGCAAAAATAATATACATACTTAATAACAGGGAATCTACTCGTATATAAAACCAATTAATGTAAAATGAAAACGGAGTGTTCTCTGTTTATGATAGTCTCCATCTAAGATGGCTCTGCCTGTTCTAAGATGGAGATTTTTTATCTTTAGAGCATAAGTAGTCCTATACTAATAAAACAATAACATGAAAAAGAAAAACTAAAACTACTTAATTATAAATGCCAATCAAATGTAAGAAATTAAAAATCGTTATTATACAAATATAAATATAGTATATATATGTGCCAAGAATGCATGTTACTTAAACATAAATAATATAGTATAATATATAAATAATATGTGTACCAATTATATTATTAGCGAATTTGACCACGTAACCGAGTATCGCACGCAACTACACTGGCTCAGTATCAGGCATAGAAGAAACATTCACATTCTATCACTTCTTCACAATATCCCACTTCGCCTGTTTATCTGAGAGAGCTCATCCAACTTCTTTCACAACACGACTATCTCTTCGTTCTAGTAACGAGAGAAACCTTTCAATACCCTGCCATCGCTCTAATTTTCTGGCCATCTCTTTCACAGTAGAACCCGAAAGATTGTGGAATAATCTACCCACTAATGTTAGAGACCCCTTATTTATTTACATTTAAGTCAAGATCACGATCTAAATATTTAAATTGTTCCTTTATCCTTCTTCTTTCCTTCCCATCCCCTTTCCTCTCTTCATAGTATAGTGTTATTTTTTTATATATTTTTATTTTATTAATCTTTGTATTTAATTTTTGTATGAAATTGTAAGATTCAATAAGTCCATGTGCTTGTAATTTTCTGAAGCTGAACGGTTTGGGTAGGTAGGAAGAAATTGCCTTAAGTATATATATTGTATATGTATATAAAGTGTTAAATAAATAAATAATAAAAATAAGACCTGCAATTCTTGGTAACAAAAGTCTACGATGTATGCAAGAAAAGCCACTTGCTTATGAATGTTGATAAATCCAAAGTGATGGTTTTTGAAAGGGATGAAAATATAACTAAATGTGAGATCAGTGTGAACGGAGATATTCTGAATCCGGTAGAAGAATTTGTATATCTGGGAAGTATGTTTACTAGGTACGGTAAAACTGAGAGAGATATTGAAAGGGGGGTGAGTGCCGGGAACAGGGTGAACGGTGCACTGAAATCTACTTTGGCAAACAAATGTTTATCGCAGGAGGCAAAACTAGCAGTTCACAGTAGAGTTCTAGTGCCAACTCAAATGTATGGGAGCAAAGTATTGCATTGGAAAAACAATGATGAAAGTAGGTTAAATGCTGTCGACACGCGATCCCTCAGGCGAATGTGTGGTAAAACGACGTATGATAGGTGCACAAATGTCGAGATCCTTGAACTGCGCAAGGCGGAGACACGCATTATCGACAGAATCAAGAAAGGGGTGCTGCGTCGGTTCGGACAAGTGGAGCGAATGGACAACGAAAGAACGGCTTAGAGGATCTAAGATGCGAATGTTGATGGATGCAGAAAACGAGGAAGACCGAGAAAGACATGGCACGATCGAGTTTGTCAAAAACTTGAAGATGGACATGTCAAGGGTAGGAATGATCGACGTGCGTGCATGAGAAGATGTATGAATGTAGAGGAAGCGAGGACTGCATGCAACGACAGAGTGATATGGCGTTCTATCCTCTCTGCTTACCCCAAGGGGGAAACGGTGTGATGGTTTGTTTGTTGTTGTTTTGTTCGAGATTGAGACTATTTCGACAAGGAAACATTCGGTCAAAGAGGATTGGCCTACTACTCGGTTAAAGTGTGCAATCTACTTCCATTATCCATAAGGACAATCAGTAAGTTCTCACAATATAAAATTGCTATTAAGAAATGGATAGTGGAGGTGGGTTGCGCACGGATCGATGAGTGGATCAAGCCAGACAGGTAAAATGTGTGTACTGTTTATGAAATTTGGTCATTGGTCTATATAAATTGGTTATGTTTTTTATGATTATTTTAGTTTTTTATTGTTTATTATGTTAATTATAATTAGGTTCATTGGATTAATAATGTTTTTTATTGTTATTATTATGCCGATCACTGGACTACGCAGTTTTTATCAGGTCATGGTAAATTTAATCAAAAATTATTTGTTTTTAGTATTGTTGGCTCCCCTTCGTGCTGCTGCGGATATCTTGTCTTGTCCCTTTCCCCTTCTCTATGATTACCGAATGGAGCTTCTCGCTACTATCCGTGGCCCTGTTATAGGTCCTGTCGGATATACAGATCTGGTGGCTTCTAAAAAAAATTCGAGGCTTTTAAAAAGTTTTGTAATCATTTCGGCGAATTGATCATGTCCAATCAATTTAATCCCAGTCAGTGAAGAATTCACTTCCCTCTCTTCTCAATCCAATGAAGTACATATTATGTACTTCTGGATTACTTTCTTTCAGCAAAAAGATGCTAAGGCTACCAGATTTCAGAGAGCTCCTTCGGGCAGCTTTTCTCGTTTGACAACGAGCAAATTTTCCGTGTATGTGGGCACCCCCAAGGAGACCTATGTCCTCAGATGCGGTGAGCGGTATGTGGTGGGCAGTGGCGAGCCGTGATTTATTTTATAGGTAATCTATTAAAAATGTTCATTAATTTGCACTACATATAAGTACTTACATAACATGTAAGTAATGTAATTATAAATGACTATTTTTTTGTAATTCTGTGAAAATCAACTCAAATAACAATTATTATTAACCACGCGATAAACGTAGTTTTATTCTACACTATTTTAATACAATACTTGCATAAAAGTTTATTAACAAATACCACAATGATATTCCGCAGATATTTCCATTATGATCTGTCATTGACAGTACTGTCAAGACTTGAGCACTGGCCGATTTCTTTTAAAATGAATAATGACTAAAACGGCCACTGCGAACGCCACCTGTCCTATGTGATACATAATATGTCAACGGTATCCCATCAAAGAAAAATAGTCCTTCGGAAATAATGTTCGAAATACTAGTTTCCAAATAGAGAATCTTCTAAAAATATTTGTAATCTGCAAGTTTGTTTTTGTACTAAAAAAGCCGTCTTGGGTTAAAGACGAAAAATACAGTGTACTTTTTTGTATGGAAGAATAAGCTGAGGTAATCGGCTAGTTTCATCGTTCAGTAAGAATGGGCTGGGCGCGCTTCATAGATATTTTTTTGTAGAAAGATTTTATTCCCATAAACATGGTTACTATAATTTATTATTATTTAAAGTCAAATATAATGGTAAGCTGTGCATAATCGCATACTTTGACGATTCGCCCCTGGTGGTGGGCAAGCTGTTATTATTATGTTAACTTTGTTTAATAGCTAATCTTAGGCATTTTTCACATTTTGTAAAATGTTTCCCTCGGCACGGGACACCCCAGTGAGGGAACATTTTTCTGTATAAAAAAAAAGAATACAATGTAAAAGTATAAATAAATAAATATGAAAGTTTAGGCATTTACAGGGCTTATAACTTGTCATTTAAGACCAGTACAATTCTTGCTTCGTAAATATTTTTTCCTACCATTTCTTCCCGATGTGATTTTCACGGACCGCACTGATTTCTGGCCAACGGTGACGTCAGAAGTAGCGGCCGCCTTGGTGTCCGCGGGCAAAAGATCGCACCTGACGGCTGAAACAAAAAGCATTTAATATAATATAAGCGTACATGATTTGCTTATAATGTATTCCTCACTGGGAATCTTTTTTGTTGAAAGGACGGCGTTTTCAAATGGCAAAATCGTATCATTACCTTTCTTTTTATCAGACTGCCTGCGATGGCAGACAGTTTATTTTTCTGTCACTCTCTCGCAAATGTCTCTTCTGGACCGTATAATGTGAAAACCATAGAATCAAGAATAGTCAAGAAGCCACATACGCGCATCAAAAAGAAGGCGACTAAACTACTCTTAAAGGAGTAGTTTTACGTTTTGACCCATTAGTTTCTTTGTAGACGTCGTCTAGTACGCAACTCCCAATTTGAATTCAACTATGTCGTGCTGTGTCGTTTAAAAGTGTAGAAATGCTGCTGGGATAAAAAAATAAACAGGATGGGATCACATTTTATGTGTAAGTAGCAAATGCATCACTCAAAAAAAGTATTACTTTTCAAATGGTCAAAGAAAACAAAATGGACATTTTGTTAGTGTTGCCAAGGTGGGTTGGTCCATTTTTTACACTACTTTTTATTACTAAGAACATTGGTTTTAATTGATTAAGTGGAATTGTGGTTTATGTTTTTCTCATCTAATGAGACTACTAACGAAAATTGGACCTCTCGGATTAAACAACGCCGTGGTGGACATTTGACACTTTATTTTTAAAACATCAAATATTATTTACGTGACATTAAAAGTATCCTTTTTATGTAAAATAAAATTTGTTTTATTTTTTAAGTTTAAAGTTCATTGATTCATTTACACTTTAAATATATAAAATTGGGCACTATTCGTGGTTTTTGGATAGTCCTAACTCCCATAAGAAACAATTTATCAAAAAAGCAAAACGATAGAGACACGCTAATGGTAAATATCTATAGTATGTATAATAAAAAAAACATTGCTCTAGTGCCATTATCTAGTAAGAAAATACGGGAATAAGTTTGTATAAAGAAAAGTCAGACCGCGTTTCCTCTTGAAATAAAACATTATTAAGTGTAACGTACGCGTTACCACGATGAAAGTTTCGCCGGTTCGTCACCCGCGTCTGCCGCAGTCAAGCTTCCCGGCGTAAGTGGGAAGCCGCCCTCCCAGACAGAGCCAAAGACAAAGTCGGAAGGTAGGAGCACAGCTGCGCCGACCGCAAGTCAACCTCAATAGCCCTGAAAAGGACTTTCCACCCGGTCCAAGTGGTGCAGAGAGGCGAAGGCAGTCAGCAGGCAGAGCGGAGCGAAGAGCGAAGTGCAGGAAGGCGAACAGGGCGGAGAACGGAATAAAACACGTGTGAACTGTTCAGAGTTAAGCTCGGGTTTCCTAGGACAGCGGTGGCCGTATTTTAACGGCCGTAGTGAACATTAATGCGATTGACAGCCGTCGTAACGGTGACTAGAGAGTGGTTTCCTATAAAAATGGTGTTGATAACACCGTTAAAAAATAAAACCACTCTCTAGTCACCACGACGACGGCTGTCCACCGCATCACCGTTCACTACGGCCGTTAAAACACGGGCACCGCTGTCCTAGGAAACCCTAGCTTTAGGAACTCAACTGATTTAATATTTCCAATTGACCGCCTTATAAAGCGGTGCGCGTCGGGCTCCGTGAGTCGGCCATCCCACCCGCGCCGGCTGCCTCGGAGTGGTGGGGGTAATCTTTCCCCGCCACTCGCTACATGCCGCCGGCCGCAGGTGGCGTAAATACGGGCGCTCAATGCCCGTACGGGCCATTTCGTCGGCAGCCGCGACGCGCGCAACATGACATTTACATAATATATTTTTATACATTTTATTCATTTTAACCTAGCTATTTTTCCCCGGTAATACTGAGGCCAGGCTCGAAAGTGACCATTTTATCTTTATTGAGAGCCCAGCCATCAGTTCTATACATTTACCGGGGATCCTTTCTAGTTATTGTATTATTTTAAATTATTCGACTTTTACGCGTCCGGAACATTAAGTATACTTAAAAAAACTTTGATAGCTGCTATCATTCTAATCAAGCTATATTTTAAGGACTATAGGTACCTACTTAAATTCAAAATTTGAATTTTATCAATTTTTATTTTTGGAATTTAATCATTAACAAGTACCTAGGTATCTACTAATCAATGAAGTCTTTTCCCAAGCTAATAGCAGGCAAGCCAACGTTCAGAAGGACAACGTCTGTCGGGTCCGCTAGTATCTTATGAATTTTGAAACTCGCGTAATACCTATAAAGGATTACATAAAAAAAATTAAAAAATGTAAATAGGGGCTAGATTTCTTACTGTCCATGCGCTCTGTAGCTGCAAGAATTGTTCCTATCTAACTTCTAATTTTATAAATTTGCTTTTTATTTCGTTTTTAAAATATCACTTAAACTCTAAACTTCATTGTCAAATAAAATTTTTAAAAAATTAAATGTAAATGAGGGCCTTAATTTCTTACTGTCCATGCGCTCTGTAGCTGCAAGACGTGCTGTTATCTAGCTCCTATATATCATAATTGGAGACGAGGAACTAGAATCCCAACCGTCCATGCGCTCTGTAGCTGCAAGACGCGCTGGGATATTTATTGTACAGTGCCCATGAGGTGATTTTCACAAAAATGGCGCTATACAAATTATCCAAACATAATATAATATGTATATATATTGTATTTTATTTTGTTTGTGATTATGCGAGTGTTACTAGTAATTTGTTGCGAGTGTTACTAGTAAAATGAAATAAATAAATAAATTACACAAAATTGAAGGGCGTACGGGTATTTTCTTTGTGCGGAATCCTTCTATCAACTAATCTTGGTTTTACCATAATATGAGACATGACTCACAGTCGTATTTCTTAGAATTTTCCTTAACCGTTTTCCGACGAAAAAATGGGGTTCGTTTGCCACTATTGGGTGCCTTAAATCTTACACCTAAATAGGATTTCGTTTTTTCCCTCTTTGATTGGTGTGCCGTAACAACTGAGTACTTAGAAACATATAATATTGGGAACATAAAAATATAATATTATATCAAATCAGAGACATATACCCGTATGCAGAGACAAAACTTAAGGTGAGGAAAGTTCATTCTAATTTCAAATGCAGAGAATAACCCGAAGGTGAAGGCAATAGAATGTACTTTCCTCACCTTAATTTGACAAAACTTTGAGTGAGGAAAGTTCTTTCTAATTTCAAATTCAGAGAATAACCCGAAGGTGAAGACAATATAATGTACTTTCCTCACCTTAAGGTTTTTGACAAAACTTAAGGTGAGGAAAGTTCATTCTAATTTCAAATGTAGAGAATAACCCGAAGGTGAAAACAATAGAATGTACTTTCCTCATCTTAAGGTTTGACAAAACTTAAGGTGAGGAAAGTTCATTCTAATTTCAAATGCAGAGAATAACCCGAAGGTGAAGACAATAGAATGTACTTTCCTCACCTTAAGGTTTGTCTCTGCATACGGGTAATACACACAGACACAATTTAATATTGCTTATATCGGGATGATTAAAATCAATTATAAATTATATCAAATTCTTAATATTCAAAGCATTGACTTTGTGTTCAAACATTTTACTAAATGTTATTGAATATTTGTATGTAACCACTTACCGACTTTTCTATGTCTATCGGTTTCGTCTGGACACTAATTAAATCAACATGCAAAACCCACTATACACCTTCACCATAGTTGTTTCACAAAAATATAAAACTAACACGACATACATTTTAATAAGCACATGCACTGATTAGGACAAACATGCACTGATTAAATTGTGAAAATATTCTGTGTTGTTTGAGAAATAGTGAAAAAAAGATAGAGGGGATGGAGGGAGGGGGTGAGCTTAATAGGCTTAGGGTGACCATTACAGTGGAACGTCGTATAACGGACTATATTGAAAGGTTGTTTGATTATTGATCAAAGGAACATTATTTTTTAAAGCTTTACTTTTTTACGGCGTCGAAACGTGGACACTCACCCAAAACACTTCAAAAAAGATCGAAGCCTTTGAAATGTGGTGCTACAGGAGGATATTAAAAATCTCCTGGGTGGATGGAGTCCGAAACGATGATGTTCTCCGACGGATGGAAAAAGATAAAGAGGTACTGAAGACCACAAAGAAAAGAAAACTTGAGTACTTTGGGCATGTGATGAGAGTCTTTCTACAAGGATTGAAGGGAGACGCAGTGCAGGTAGAAGGCGCATCTCTTGGCTTAAGAACTTGCGCGACTGGTTCCATTGCAGCACTCAGTCCTTGTTCAGGGCAGCTGCCAATAAAGTAGGAATCGCAATGATGATTTCCAACCTCCATCGGGGAGAGAAACCATAAGAAGAAGAAAAGTCAGCAAGTGGTTATATACAAATATTTAATAACATTAAGTATATCAAATTCAATTATAAACACCTCTCTCCCGCTTCCACTCCCACTAAGTCAAATATATACCATTGTGTCTTTCTACTTTCTTTAATAATAATTTTCTATGCATTTATGTGTCCTTAAAAATACCCATTAGGCGTATATATAAATAAATAAATAATGAAAATACAACATCACATAAGGAACACAAAAACATAATATTATAAAATCATCATTCCATTTCCGCACCTAATGGTGCATAGGGCACTGCATTGGTAAACCGATCGCAGCGTGTCTTGATCATTTTTGTCACATGAAATTAAGATGATCAGCCTTACGCTTCAGGTGCCAGTCCAGGTACTATGAATTGATATAGTGTAAAAACACATTTTTAAAATTAATATTTTATGTCAACCATGTCGGGAATCGAACCCAAGAACTCTTGCATGGTAGACAAATGCACGAGGCCGACTATTATATTTTATCAAGGGCATAAAAAAAATATAAATATCATTTTCTGGGATTAAAAATATACTCGTAATAATATATCATATCAGAAATATAAAATAATAATAAATCGGGTCGTGGTCCTGTGGGTAGTGTCTCGGACTCACGGACCAAAGGTCCGTCGTTCGAATCCTACTCTACCCCAACTTGATTCCCATTTTCTAATAGTGAGTTATTTACAACTCGTTGAAAATGGCCTTCAAAATTAAATATTTGGGTAAATCATAAGACCGCAAATATTTATTTTTATAAAAAAAAAATAAGGAACGATTTTCAGGAATATAAAAATAATGTATTGTATCAAGAGGTCTAGGGTTCAATTCCCGACATGGTTGATATGAAATATTTATTTAAAATTGTGTTTTTACACTAGAATATTTCAAAGTTCTCGGATTGACACCTGAAGCGTAAGACTGACCATCTTACCACCATGCAACAAAAATTATCAAGATACGCTGCGATTAATGTTTTATTTATTAAATTTATTATGTAAAATTTTTAATTACTTTTGTAAAATATTAAATTACTTTTGTAAAATATTGAAATACTTTTGTGAAACACGAATTACATTACTTTGTAAAATATCAAATTACTTTTGTAAATATCAAATTTATTATATAAAAGATTAAGTTGGTTATGCAAAAAAAAATACTTATGTAAAATATTGAATTTAGTAAGTAAAATATAAAAATAAAAAAAGTAATATATTTAATTTACTGTGCAAAAGATCAAATTAACTATGCAAGAGATTAAATTGATAACGTAAAATATTTAAATAATTTTTATGTAAAAGATTAAGTTACTTGTGTGATATATTAAATTAACAATGAAAAGTATTAAATTAATTATTTAAAATATTTTACTCACCATTTTAAAAATAAAATAGCGTCATGAAATTAATTACGTAAAAGATTTAAAGAATAATGTAAAATATTAAGTTAATTATGTAAAATAATTAATTGATTATGTACAATATGTTTTGCGAATAATCCAACGTTTTGTAAACATACAATTCTATAATGGCACGAATGTAAATATCTTTGTACGGTATACTATTTTATATTGTATAAATAAAATATGGTATGTTAGAACCAAGTTAGCGTAAATACATTTGAGTCGTCTATTTCAATAGACGACTCAACCGTTTATTTTTAAACAACATTATTATTACAATATTTGCTTCCATTTGTTGATTTTAGTGAAGTTAAAGAGCTGAAACCTTTATTGTTGTGAAGAGATTCATCTGACTGAATTATTTCACATACTAGGCAACGCCTGAAAACAATTTTACAATTTTCAAACTTCTTCTTGGACCGGATGGTTTCATTACAATATTTGAGTTTGTCCAAATGTTCGTAAACAAAAGACTGGATTTCAACCCCTCGGGAATCATTAAGATTAACAAATTATAACAGTTTTCAGGCGTAGCCTAGTATGTGAAATAATTCAGTCAGATGAATTTCTTCACAACAATAAAGGTTTCAGCTCTTTAACTTCACTAAAATCAACAAATGGAAGAGTTGGAGAAATATGGATGTTCAAACATAGGCAAAATGGTAAATGTTACACAGTATAAAGTGTTAAGTGGCCACTTAAACCATCCAATGACAGGTCATAAGCCCTGTAAATGCCTAGACTTCAATATTCCCTTATTTAAGGTATTCTCCATCCCTGTTGTAATTTGTTAACATTATTATTATTAAAATTCAAAGCAGTGGTTCTGAACCTTTTTGAAGTCAGGGAGCACTTTTAATCATAAGGAAAATTTGCGTACACCAAAACTAAAGACTCAAAAAACATACAGAGATAACTTTTATTAAAAATAAAACTGATTATTTTATTACAGACAAGTTAAAAAATACATGAATACTCCAACGAAACTTTTTGCGGCTTAAATTATTTAATGTGACATCTGAGCTTGCGGCTTTCAGCGATATTAGGCCTAATATTTGATATGGCTACTCTCTTTTCTTCATCCAAATTGCTAAGTCTTTCGCGTTTCTTCGTTTAAATATTGGTTAATGTCGAGAAACCTAGCTCCCACAAATATGAGGCTGAAAATTGTAATAAATTTTTCGGTGCCCTTGTGCCTTGAACAAAGCCCGAAATTCGTCCAGAGTTATTTTTGAGAATTTTATTTTTGGAGTACGAACTGTTGAGAGTAATTTATTGTTCTTCTTGGAGTTTCGCGGAGCACCGGTTAAGAACCACTTCTAGTTGGTAAGTCGTCTTGAAATGGGTAACAAATCCAACTGAATGGAATATTTTATTTTATTTAACAAATTCACGGACAATGTCCAATTTAACAAATTATGTAACGAAAAACAATAATAATACAGTAACAAATAATAAAAGGAATACCACAAAGAAAAGCAAAGACAAGTTAATAGATTAGACAGGCGTTATGGAATCCAGGTTCATTCTACAAATATACAGTCAATTTATTGGGAATTTCTTCAGCCTATTTGTAAAAAATCTCAATTTACAATCGAAATAATTTAGATCTTGATTTTCATTTACAAATCTAATCATTCTGTGTAGAGGCGCATGGAAACCAAAATTAGTCTCATGATGACCGAAGAACAGAATTAATTTCATTATTTCTGAGTCTACGTGAAGGAAATTAAGAGATATTTAGATTTGTAAGAGGCGTTAGATTTGTAAGCACTCTGACATTTCATGAACACATAGAGACAATCAGTGGTGATGCATTGAAGATGTTAGGATTTGTTCTGCGTACTGCCAGGGTTTTCGAAAATACCCGCGTACTGAGAACTCTTTACAACTCCTTGGTGCGAAGTAGACTCGAGAGTGGCTCGATGATTTGGGGGCCACATGAACTGAAGTACTCTCTTATGATAGAGAAAATCCAAAAGAAGTTTCTGAGATATCTCTACATGAGAGAGTGCGGGTATTATCCTTGGCTCTACCCGACCGAGTTTCTCCAGGGTATGCTCGGCTACAACAGTTTAGAGACTAGAAGGAATGTGTATTTGACCACACATTTTTATCGATTGTTGCGCGGTATGATCGATAATTCTGAAATTATGATGAGCATTGGTTTGTATGTTCCTGATAATTACCTAAGACAGCGTCAGCATAGATTGTTTCATATTCCGATATTCAGGACCAACCTGCCTATGGTTATGCCTGTTGGAAGGGCTACTGCTATGCTGAACAACATCGCTCTGGATATTGATCTGTTCCATGTATCCGAAGGGGTTTTCCGGAGCAGGATTCTTCGACTACTTTGACATGAGTCTCTTTCGTGTATTTTTTTTTCTTTTTTATAATTGTACGTATTGAATTTATTTTTGTAATGTATATGTTATATTTAAAATAAATAAATTGAAATTGAATAAATAAATATTAAGAGTATCTTAAACGGAGTCAATGTTAAAAATCTCAAGTCTACAAAAACGTAGAAATAACATTGACTCCATATTTTTGTTTAATTTGCTGAATGGCTTAATTGATGTACCATCGTTATTGGAACAAGTGGCATTCAATGTTCCGATCCGCCGGTTGCGAAATAATAATGTGCTGTTCCTCGATCAACACAGCACAAACTATGGCTCGCATGCACCAATGTCCCGGTTGTGTCGTATTGTAAACTCGAGACAAGATCTGGACTTTTTGGGTGAAAGTCTTTATAGATTTAAAAAATCACTAAGATAGACCGGAGCTTGTCTTGAGGTAGTAATTTTATTTTATTTATTGTCTTAGCTTTAATTTTATTTCGTTGTATTTTAGTTTTTAAGTGCCTGTATTTATTATAAGAAATTGTATTTACCAGCGTTAAAATGGACTGCATAAGTCCGTCAAATAAGCATGCAAATGAAATCTGCATTAAATCGACGTTGTGAGAGACTGGATATTTTCAGGAAAAGTTCCATGTCGGTATGGTTATAGTGATCTCTTGTGATTCCTAGTTGTCACTTCCTATTTTTTTAAATTCATGTATGCAGTAGCAAGGCCCAATCAATATTCGCTCGCGACCCATAGTTTGAGAAACCATGTCTTATCTTAATAATAATAATAATGTTTAGATAATTTATATAGCGCCATTTTTGTGAAAATCACCTAAAGGGCGCTGTACAATAAATAAATATCCCAACACGTCTTGCAGCTACAGAGCGCATGGACGGTTGGGATTCTAGTTCCTCGTCTCCAATTATGTTATATTACAATTATGATATATATGAGTAAGATAACAGAACGTCTTGCAGCTACAGAGCGCATGGACAATAAGAAATCTAGCCCCTATTTACATTTTTATTTTTAATTTTTTTATTTGACAATGGAGTTTAGAGTTACAGTTATATTTTAAAAACGAAATAAAAAGCAAATTTATAAAATTAGAAGTTGGATAACAACAAGTCTTGCAGCTACTGAAGCGCATGGACGGTTGAAATTCTAGACCCCATTTACTAAATTTAGATATTTGATAGTTGATAACATTTACATAATATGATAAAAATAATATGATAGCTAACATCACAAAAACTCTTGCAGCTTCTCAAAACGCATTGACAAATGGAATTTCAACAACATAAGAATGATTTTAAAAAGTTAATAATATAAAATAATTTTAAAAAACGCAATAATAATACATCGAGGAAAGAACTAGTAAGTATGGCAATTAAGTGAACCTGTAACAGCACAAAAAGTAATATATAAAAAACTAAACAAAGATAGCATTTATTAACTTATTATTAAGGTTAACAAGACAATAGACGATACTCAAACTCATCCCTGTTTTATTTTGGTGTGCAGTAAACAGGATCTATTGTAACAGATGGTCGAAATACGCTGCCCTATGCACCACTGGGCGCTAAAGGGGAATGGTAAATTAATAAATAAATATAAAATTTACGATTCTCCATAGTCATATTTACATGTTAAAACTTGCACATGCGGCCGTAATTAAAATCAAACAGGAATTCCTGCCGACAAACAGGTTTGAAGTTTGAACTGAATTTATTTTTGCAAAAATATCACAAAGCGCCGCCGACGCATTCCGAATGTGCAAGTTCTGGAAAACATTAACGTTTAAATATAAACATTCCCACTCACAGATGCTTATTAAAAGTCTAGAGCGTCGGTGAACGCTCAGAAGATTCTGTTTGTGTTCCGTACAGAAAGATAAACAAAAACTTGAATCTAGAATCGACAGGAAGCGACGCTTGCGTGTTGATTTGAATAATAATACGCACCTTTCGTACAATGCGTGCACTGGAGATACACAAACAAACTATAAATAACTTGTAATTAAAACAAAAGTGCCCCCGCCGGCAAAAACAAAGAAAAAACGGCCAGACACGACCCAGACTTACATGTGAAAAAAATCAGCAGAGCGCAGGCAACGCAAGCTTTCGCGATCATTTTCACTGTCACTTTTCTGTCCAATATTGTATTAAATCACTTTTCAAACATCACCAAACTGCGTAGCGTTTGTTTCAATAAGTTTTTGTGAGCATGTCCCGGAGTTGCGAGGCCAACTGCAGTCAACTGTCAAGCGAACCAGACGAAAAGCGACAAAAAGCGTCCATCGTAAACAAGGATGCCGGCGATATTAATTCGGAAATGTTCGACCGGCGGGATTCGGGATTGTTCGGAAATGTCTGGAAATGTCATAAACAAAGCTGGTGTTGCCATAGTATACAAAAAATGAAAATAAGGACATTTAATAGTATTATTATTTACTATCAAAGTATCAGAAATAAAGTTTTTTTTTATTATTTTGAAAATATGTTTACGCATCTATTTGATAATTTATTATTAATTATGCATTATCTACTCTAGGTGCACAAATGTTGAGATCCGTACGGTTAACATAAGGCTGAGTAAGCATTATCGATATATTCACGGAGTTATTCGTTGGTTTGGAAGCGAGAAAGATCGAAAACGAATTGGCGTGATCAAATTCAACAAATGCCTAAATAATAATTGGCGCGCGAGCATGAGAAGATATATAAATGCAGAGGAAGCGAAATCTGTGTGCAAAGACAGAGTGATATGACATTTGATCATTTCTGCCTTCCCCGCGTGGGAACGGCTTAATGGTTTTTTTGTTTGTTGTGAAGTAATTGGGTACCTTGACCTTTTTGAACCAAATACTGAACGTGGTACTTAAATGTAGCATGTTAATAAAATACATTCATAAATAGTTACATAATGTAACTCAATATTACTATATTATGTTATTCGCCAAGTAAAAGATCAATGCAGGCCATTCTAATAACGAATCATAAAATTATTTAAGTATTTCGCATTTTCAAATTATTGCTTATTTAATTTTTGGATTGTATTATTTTAAAACGGTGCATAACAAGGTTTTAGCATTGGGAAAAATAAAAATAAAACGGATATCAGCCAAAAAAAGCTGTCGTGGACTGGTATTCCATATGTCGTGGCCGTATTATCTCTTTTATTTTGGATGTAAATACAGGAGATATTACGGCCCCGAGAGTGCTTGGAATTCGAATTCTGATGCCTGATGGACAAAAAATTCTAGGAATATCACAACATATCCCGTTTTAAACGCGTTATTATGTTTACTATTATGGCAATACCAATGAAAATTTTCATGGCAAAATTGTCAAATGGCAATCTCAATTTTAAAGCTCAAATCTCTACTGCGCTGTCTTCGAATTATTTTTCTCAACCGAATCACCTGACAGATTCGACCCCGGAAAACTAGTGAAAACAGTCAAATGCAGGTTAAGGTTAAATATTTAAAAATAATTCAACGCTTGCCTCAGGCGTCAGTACTGTTACCCGTGATAGAAATACTAGTGTTTATCGTAAAAGTGATTTGAATGGTAAAAATACCGATATTGAAGTGCGTTAAAAATATCAGTGAATTATTCAAGCGTATGTGTGAATTGGCGCGATTTCAAAATAAAAAATATACGAATGTAGCGATTGTCATCCAATTTTAGCCTCGAAGACCTGCCAAAGGTCCGCCCGTCACACAATATAATGCATAACCAATACAAACAAGCGTGGAATTATATTTAAGAATCGAATTCGACATTCGCAACATGAGTATTTTGTACAATTATATCCGGAAGAACCACATTCTGGCCATCGTTGAAGACGCTGCCGAAAACCACAAGCGTAGAATCAACCTTAGCTATTTCGAGATTGATAAAATACCGAAAGGGTTGTTCGATTGCCACCATGTCGAGAAGGTGTATTTGCATCGGAATAAAATCAAAGAGTTGGAAGGAGATTTTGTGCAGCTTGTGAACATAACGACTTTGACGATAGACTATAATTCTCTGACATGTCTTCCGCCCGAGATCGGCCATTTGGTCAATTTGCAGAATTTAAATGTTAGCCACAATCCTTTGAAGAAAATACCCCCGGAAATAAGTAAGTGGAAATTATTATTATTTATTGAATTCGTGAATAACTTATAGAATTTATTTTTTATATTTATTTAAAATTTTTGTTTTTTTTACAATATACATAAGAGTTAAAACAGAGTATACAAAAAATGATAATTACATGGCAATGAAATACATATTAACAGTAAAAATAGCAAACAAAAAAATCCCACAAAGGCTTGGCCTGTTCATGGGTATTTATTTATTCATAATTACACTAGTTTAAATATTATTTAACTTATTAAGGCTTTTTAGGCTGTGCCCATGTCAAGCCATAATAATTAACAATAAAAATACATAGTAAAATTAATTAGATTAAATTATAATGACATGTGATGCAATAGAATAAGAATCTAGAAAAAAAAGGCATAAGTAAATATAATAAAATTCCAAAGAATACAATGCAAAAAAGATAATCAGAAATAATTAAAAAAATATAAATGATACAATTTAAGATTCACACACAATCAAATATACAAAATAATGGTATCATTAAAATCAACAAAATAATAGTAAAATATAGTAGTATTAAAAAAACAAAATAATAGTAGCATTGAAATCAACAGAAAAAGAATGTATTTATGAAAACATAATTGAAATGAAAATTGAGATATGTTTTCTAGAAACTACACTGTAGTAAGAAATATAAGAAATAGGATTAATAAATAATATGCCAAATAATAGTAAGTACTAAATTAAATAATACAAAAATACATAGTGAAAAAACATAAAAATATCAAGATAAACAAGAAATAAAATATTATACCTGCCTATGAATTTTTGGGAAAAATAAATAGGCAGGTATAATATTTTTTATTATTAAGAAAGAGAAAAGAAAATATTATGTAAAAGATTTGAAGGTTCTTTTTTATTTTATTGTAATTAAAAAAGGAAATGGAAAATAAAAAAAAACATAAAAATATTCCTTATTATTAAGGACATCAAAATATATCATATAAAAAAAGAGTTAATATCTTTAGTTGTGCGGGTTTTTTAAAAGAAAGAAAATTTTGAAAGTTTGGGATCAATGAAATATTATCATCTATATTCCTTCAATTCTTTCATCTGTTGATGTTTGTGAAGTTATATAAATATGAAGTAAATAAATATAATATAAAGTTATATATATAATAAATAAAGGTTTCAGCTTCACAAACAATCATCAACAATCATCAACTTCACAAACATCAACAGATGAAAGAATTGAAGGAATATAGATGTTCAAATATAGGCAGAATGGTGAATGTTACACAGTGTGTAAAGTGGCCACTTAAACCAGCCATTGACAGGTCATAAGCCCTGTAGATGCCTAGACTTCTATATTACCTTTTCTTAAATGTTCTTCATCTCTGTTGTAATATGTTAAAATATTATCTAGGCGGCCTTGTGGTGTAATGGTCAGAGCGTTTGCCTGCCATGCAAGAGGTCTAGGGTTTGACTCCCAACATGGTTGATATGAAATATTTATTTAAAAGGGTGTTTTCACACTAGAATATTTTACAGTCTCTGGACTGGTACCTGATGCGTAAGACTGATCATCTTACCTTCGTGTTACAAAAATGATCAAGATACGCTGCGATTGGTGTACCAATGCAGTGCCCTATGCACCATTAGGTACGGAAAGGGATTGATGATGATAATGAAATATTATCAGTAAAAAAATAATTAAAAATTTTTGGGCCTATAAAATATGCATGTCTACAGAGACACAGGTTAGCCTCGTTTTACAATGTTGTATTTCTAACACACAATTCCTTCTTCGACTTAATCTATTTGAATTACTTGTAAATACATTTTGGTTCTTAAATATATATTTGAAACATCGAAAACAATATATTTTTCTCATATCTAAAAGTTTAGCTTAAGAGGGAAAAGTGCAATTTTTGTGAAGCATTATTTTTAAGATAAATTTTTGAACAGTTTCACTAACTAACTAACTAACTAACCATCACGCCATTTCCCCAGAGGGGTAGGCAGAGAGGATAGAACGCCACACCACTCTGTCCTGGCACACTTCCTTTGCTTCCTTCACATTCATACATCTTCTCATGCACGCACGTCGATTATTCCGACTTTTCACATGACCACTTTCAAGAATTTGTTGTACTTGATCATGCCATGTCTTTCTCGGCCTTCCTCGACTTCTACAACCAGACACATTCTGAACAGTTTCAAATGGTTTAATATGGTTGTTATAAACTCCCCCCCATCCAATTTCAATCTTATTAATTGATTACCCTGGCTCAGTATCAGGCATAGAAGAAACACTCACATTCTATCACTTCTTCACAATATTCCGCGTTTACATTCCTTAGCCAACAAATTTACTTGTGAAATAGACATTTTTAATACGACAATTATCCATTTTAAAACGTTCTTAAATGCACTGTTTGAAACTAATTATTAATGTCGTAATAAAACTTTCTTTTTTATACAATTCTTTCTCTGTTTTTGATGTGTATTATTATTTATTATTATCTTTTTCTGAAATTGATGTATCAAATATTTTTGTGTACCAGATATTATGTTATTATCTTATATATACTTACTGTCAACTAATTTTCATTATTTATTTTTAACAATAATTTGTTGATACCATTTTTTTATACATATAAGTATATGTAACTGTGTTTGTTTTTTTGTGAACAAGCGGCAATCGGAAGGAGCAAAATTGTATGACACTTCAATAATGAAAGAAAATTTCACAATTATATTTATTTGTGAAATTGGAGTCCGTGTATTTGCCTTTTCAGAAACAATATTTTGACTTTGTCCAAGACTTCATAGACAAGCATTTGATTTTACTTTGGATAAAAATAATGTTTTTGCGTGTTTTCAGGTCTGCTGAGGAGGCTGGAAGTCTTGTGGTGTAACAGCATCGACGCGGAGAGCCTTCCCGAGGAGTTGGGAGATCTCGTCTGCCTGGACACCTTTGGAGCGCGAGGGAATAAGATCAGGCAGCTCCCCGCCAGCTTTACGAACCTCAAAAACTTACGGTGAGCTTAAAATTATCACTTTGATTTATTTATTTAAATGTACAATACAGCACTACTGCCTATTACAATGTACAGATATTATGTCTGTACCTTAAAGCTGAAATGATGGAAGTCACATTTGGTAAATTGTTGAGGAGGGCGGTTTGAAGTTGTAAAACTGTTTCAAATGTATCTCTCCAAGTAAAACCACAATTTGTTGCTTTTTTTTATAGATTACAATGAAAGCATCCACCCCTTCCCCGAAACTGTTCATAAAGACTTGAGTCTTTCTTCAGATTCGCATATCAATATCAATTTTTTTTTTTTAAAACTAATTAAGCGAAAATTTAATATTTCTTTACTATCAAACCGCGAAAATAACAAAACAAATAAACTTTAAAAACTTTCATTGTACCCGTCACTGCATCAATCAAATACACATGGTCAGCACAATCACCTTTTTCTAATTTCCCAGTATGACAGTGGAGGAACACAGTGTTAGTTCCAAATTGAGACCCCGCAGAGAGAGACTCCAGATCCCGCATCGGAAAGGAAGAAGAACGTAGTAATACAAACAAATCAATCAAACGACACGAAACCCAAATACATATGAGAAACATTAGAATAATTTGCCCTATACAACATGCACTCAATCAACAGAAGAAAAACAATACGTATCTATAACAAATCACAGTGGAACATCAAATCATCAAGACACTACCGGCAAAATCCTAACATAGATCCTAACATGATCCCTATCGAACTCAGGCGAAATTACTTTTCGTCATAGTACTGAATTCCTCGCAAAAACCATTTTCCTAATACCAACAGTAGAAACAATCCTATGCAAAGACCTTAATCGTCCTAACAATCTCTCAGACCTTAAAGCAGACGAAACGGGTCCTAGAGCATGGTCGGCGCGTGGTTCTCTCGAGCTAGTCTACTATTTAGATTTGTAATTTACCATTTCCCTTCTATGGGACAAGAACAACACAGACGGACAAGAGTATAGGCTTTGATAAGAATATTAAAATATGGACTATCAAATAACTATGGGACTTCAATGTTTTTTGTTCTAAACGCCCGGCCCGCGTCCTAATTCTTCCTCAGACTTCAGTATAAAAAGTAATGTAGAATATTGAATGAAAAACAATGTATACAAAATAAAATATAAAATTTTCTTTAGGCAAAAAACATTTAATTATGTGCCATTAATTAAAAGATTAACTTTAAATTTATTTCAACAGAGGGAAAAAAAAATTGAGAAGGGAATATGGAAGTCTAGGCATTTACAGGGCTTACGACCTGTCATTGGCTGGTTTAAGCGGCTGAGGAAATGTGGATGTTCAAACATGGGCAGAATGGTGAATGTTACACAGTGTGTAAAGTGGCCACTTAAACCAGCCAATGACAGGTCATAAGCCCTGTAAATGCCTAGACTTCCACATTCCCTTCTCAATTTTTTTTTTCCCTCTGTTGAAATAAATTTAAATATGAACAACTCCCTAGGGAGGATATCCAGACAGTCTGCAAGCTTTTGGACATAATCAAACATCGTTAAAAGATTAACTATTTATGAAAATAACAGGTAAATATAAATATAAATTTAATGACATGATATTAATAGCAATAAAACAGCAATTGAAAGTAAATGGTATGTGAAAAAAAGCAAAGTAAAATAATGAAATTAGCGGCAAAAAAATGACATAATGGTTAAGTATGGTTGATTGTGACAATAAGACTTAATCTTGCGCAAAATCCCTCGCTGCGTCAGAGGCAGTTTGTTATAAAAATTGTGGAATTAATTTGGTATTTATTTATTTATTCATATTTTCTCCATTATAAACTATAATTAATAATAAAAATAATGTAACCTCGCTGGGGGTTACCTGTGCCGAGGACATTTAACAATATACTTTTTTTTTAATAAATATTACAAATAAATTTTACATTTGAGAATAACCTAAGAAAACAAACAAATAATTAACAAAATGTTCATACAGTTTTAAACAGTACGTATTTATGTTTATAATTTATTTATGGACATCTTTATTATTTATATTACAAAACGCACAATGAAAGAACAAAAACCTAACATAAGCTATTCACTTGTGGAGAAGTTGATTCAATATTGGATTGGGCGAATGAGACAATCCATTTTACTTCTACTTAGCTCCACTATCCACTTTTTATAGCCTTTTTGAACATTTTCTCGTTAGGTATTAATTGTTTTAATAGATAGTGGAAGTAGGTTATAGATTTTAATTGAATAATACTCAAAATCCCTTTGTCCGAAAGTTATATTAGTTTGTAATTATTTATTATTTGTTTATCCACTGCTTTAATACCAGCAAACTGTTGAATTTTGATGAAAGCAGAGTATTATTACTGCACCACTGGTTTTTTAGAACAAGCTATTTCAGTAGTGGTATACCGGAGGACTCCAATGTTTTTAGCATCAGTAGAATCTGAATATATAAACAAAATGACATTCATAACTCAATTTTGCAAAAAATGGGAAATCCAGCCTTTCAGCTTCAAGGTACAGATATGTTTTTAAAGGAACCAAATAAATGCTGTTCTGCAGCAGTGAAACTGAGGTCACAAACCCCGTAAATCCGCGTACTTCCACATCCCCTTCTCAAAAATGTTCTCCATCATTGTTGCAATGGCATCAGTGATATCGCAATGCAAAATGTTTCAATAGTAATTTGACTTCGCATTGCGAAAATATTATTCGAGCGTAGCAGACAAGGTTAGGATAGTCAGCCTTGCGAATTGTGACCTACTTTTTATTAAACTGCCTCGTAGACCGGTGGTCAGGGCGCTCGCCTGCCGCGCTAGAGGTCTCGGGTTTGATTCCTGACATGGTCAAGACGAAATTTTACATGAAAATGAAATTATTTCCAATACGGAAGGGAAACATTTTCAATAAGGGATCATCGAGGTCCTAGGCCTGTCATTACATTTTTTATTTATTTATTCATACAAATACATACATATTACAAAAAAAATATAATCACGTATCTCAAACTCATAAAGGCCAAGGGCCCTGCGTTGAGTTGGGAAATCGGGTTGTGGTCCTGTGGCTAGTGTCTCGGACTCACGGACCGAAGGTCCGTGGTTCGAATCCCACTCTACCCCAACTCGATTCCATTTTCTAATAGTGAGTTATTTACAACTCGTTGAAAATGGCCCTCAAAATTAAATATTTGGGTAAATCATAAGAACGCAAATATTTCTTTTTTTTTAAAAAAAAAAAAAAAAACATAATGTAAAGTGGAAGCTTGAACATAGGATGGCCGATATTTTTTATTCCGAATTTTAAAATGAAAGGGGTCTAAAAAGTTGCCTTGTGAATTACTCGGAATGCAAAAATTATTCAATACTACTTTTGGCCTTCAACCAGAGCTTAAAGTTTTCCAAAAAGTAAATTTTTTGCTCTAAACCGGCTGTCATTTCGTATTTAAATAAGAAAATCAGTCCAATTAAATTGTATAATGTGCATTAAACCTTATTTAAATTTATTTCAACAGAGAGGGAAAAAAAATTTTGAGAAGGGAATATCGAAGTCTAGGCATTTACAGGGCTTATGACCTGTCATTGGCTGGTTTAAGTGGCCACTTTATACACTAACATTAACCATTCTGCTGATGTTTGAACATCCACATTTCCTCGACTCTTCCATCTGTTGACTTTTGTGAAGTGAAAGAGCTGAAACCTTTATCACGCGGGTGAGATTCATCCGGCTGAACCAAATCACCTACTAGGCAACGCCTGAAAACAATTTTTCCAATTTTTATATACTTCTTCTTTTACCAGGTAGTAATTCAACAATGTTTGATTATGTCCAAATGCTTGCAGACTGGCTGGATTTCCTCCCTAGGGAGTTGATCATATTTAAATTTATTTTAACAGAGAGGCATTTTTTTTTTTCCCTCTGTTGAAATAAATTTAAATATGAACAACTACCTAGGGAGGAAATCCAGCCAGTCTGCTAGCATTTGGACATAATCAAACATTGTTGCATTAAACCTTATTAAAATAGCATCCAAAGGCGTGAGTTGCACTTAGTTTTTTAATAAATGGGTAGCATTGTTTTAATGAGCCATTGTTTTTGTCAATATTAGCCAGGCGCTCAACGGAGTCAGTTCCGCAGAGTGTAAACTGTAAACTTTTTGCATTTCGGTAGTTTTAAAACGTATTCGAATTCGTAATGTGATTAAATTATATCTTCACTAAAAAAATAATAATTTTGTCAATATAGACAATTTGCAAAACATTCAGACAGTTATAAACGTCAAACCTCGGTTGAGGGCTAAAAGTAGTATGGAATATTTTTTACGTTTAATGTGATTTAAAATGCTTTTAGAACCCTTTCACTTTGATGTCTAAAAAAATAAAAAGCTTCATAGATCGTTGGCTCACTCTATTATTAAATAATATCAAAAATGAAAATTAAATATTATTACATAAACATACATTTTTTAATAAAAATCTGGACCACACGCTTAACAGTATATAAATCTATGCAATATGCCCTTGAGGTATTATATTACGAAAATGGAGCTATATAAGTTATCCATAATTATTATTATTAATATCTCGCAGCAGTCTCCTGCAATGGTCTCTTCCCTCAGACAAAATCCAGACTTGTACACTCTTTCTGAAAATAAATTTTTATTTTTTTGGCTGCTTTAAATGAATTTTAGCGAAAGTGCTTCCTCCACGTACCCGAAACCGTTTTAAAGACCGTTGTGCTTCCTATCCGTTTCACTCATACAAAAAAAGCGATGTTTTTGTCAATAAACGAGTTACTCTTTTAAAATTTTCAATTTCATGTATCGCGATTTTAATTGATTTTAACTCTGCTACTTTCACTGTGTGTTTGGTAAATTATATGGAGACAACAGACAGTTGAGAAAATGTGGATGTTTAAACAAAGGCAGAATGGGGAATGTTGCACAGTGTGTAAAGTGAAAAAAATAATTTTTTAATGACAGTAAATTTGATTTCTTTTTCAGGTGGCTTACCTTAGAAAATAAT
This sequence comes from Micrasema longulum, assembly GCF_059751315.1. NCBI lineage: Eukaryota > Metazoa > Arthropoda > Insecta > Trichoptera > Brachycentridae > Micrasema > Micrasema longulum. Next base: position 199,652 of record NW_028277551.1, read on the forward strand.
TTGTTAAATAAGCTGCCGGCGGATGTGAACCGTTTGGAGTGCCTTGTTCACTTGAACGTTAAAAGGAACCAACTGACAGATGTACCCAGAAACCTTTTCAAGTGCAGACGGATCCAGTACCTATTCTTGGGAGACAACCAGGTTTGATATTGTCGTAATTATCTTTATATACAGCCTGTAACTGGGAAGACGGATCATTGATGGCAGAGCGATAGGGGACCTCAACGCCTATCGATTTAACCCTCATGTATGTTCAGCGATATTCAGTCGTTCAAAAGGTCAATAATTCACGTCTGAACCGACCAAGCGCGATACAGTCCAAGAAGCGTTTGTATAGTATACACTCACACCTTTACAACGCTGTATCGTATGATCCAATGTGACCAATAATGAACGAGATGTACTTGGTTAAAAAAAAGAGCGCGAAATACAAAATGACTTTTTCCCCAACCTTGATATATATGTATTTGTATGAATGAATAAATAAATAAATTCTAATTAAAGTGAATAAGTATGTGGTACTGGCAATCTGTTATTGTTCTAAATTATGATGTACGAAGCCTATGTCAAAAGTAAATTGAGTTACATGATCGCCTTCTGGGGAACTGGCAACAAGACAGACATAACAAGAATACAAAGACAACAAAATAAAATTCTTAAACTAACATACAACCTACCCTACCTGACCTCTACGACTGAACTGTACAAAAAAACACACCAGTTTGACATAAACTACTTGACTAAAATTGAGACCTTAAAAATTGTGCACAAAATAACACTGGGAAACATACAAGACGACGACATAATATTAGTCAAAAATGCTGACATACACAAATATAAAACCAGACAACAACAACACTATCATATTGAAAAAGCAAAGACAAACACAGGACAGTCAAAAATACTACATAATGGACTTAAACACTACAACGACCTACCTTACTACTTGAAAACTTTTACTGGAGACAAATTTAAAATCAATCTGAAAAAGCACATGATGACTGAACTAACTAGACTAGACGAGACATAAAATGACTAGACAATATTAAATTTCTAATGTAACTCTAACGGGTTTTTTAAAATTGTAAATAAATATAAAAAAATATTTAAAAAAAATATTTTTTCCAGATTGAAAATATATCCCTTGCTGGAAAAAATAAGCTCGACTTATCTTGTATCAAGCGACTAGTCTACGTTGATGTGAGAGACAACCCTTTTGTGAATACCAAGTCTTTTACGGACAATATCAAGGTAACTATTTTACGTTTTTTCTTTATAATATATCCTATGTTTTTTTTTTTTTTTCATGTACTCATATTTAAAATGATATAAACTCTTATAATAAACAATAAACAACTAAAACAGTGTAAGTCACTCTCCAAGCACAAGAGTTAGTCTCTTTTTTTGGAGAGTTACAGTGATAATATTTACTAGATGTATAAAAGTAGATATGTATAGAATTTTAAAAAAACATGTACTTTTTATGAAATTTATTAATCAAAAAAAATTTTAAAAATGATTATCAAAACTAATGTTAGTAAATATTACTAAATGTCAATTTACATTTGTATATAACCGCTTACGGACTTTTCTATGTCTACCGGTTTCGAGACGTACCCGTCTCTTTGTCAGGACATCGATTAAACTACGCAAAACCCACTGTACACCTTCACCATGTTGCACAAAAGTATAACACCAACATGCCGATTTGAAATCGATTTGATTGGAAAAAATATAATAACCAAATGATTTTTTTACAGTGGTAATTTTCTGACGCATATAATCTGTGTCTGACGCCTAGATACTCTTATTTGTGAATAGGACAGAACCTAGCGACATTATTTTCACATCTAGGCGTTTGTTTTATTAAAGTGACAGTTATGTTGGAATTTAATTTAACTCCGAAACTTACTTATTTCTCTCTCATAGTTTTTATAGGATTTTAAGAAAAAAAGCGCCAACCTCGAAACAATTAAAATTTGTAATAAATTATTATTAAAGGAAAAATTGCTCGGTGGAACAGAATTAGACGTAGATAAACGTATCAAGGGGTTCTAGACCCGTCGGTATAAACCGATGTACTTACATCAAAACTTGATGGTGGGGGTATCGGTACTATACCTTTGTAGTCGGTCGGGAGACTTTTATCTTCAACTATGACGTCATACTGAATCTACGTCATTTTAGAGCGTAGATATGTGTACCGTGACGTACGCTTCTTCTTGTTTCATATCGATGTACCTACCCAAAACTTGAAGGTGGGGGGTCGGTAGTATATCTTTATAGTCGCTAGAGGGAATTTATCTTCAACTATACCGTCAAGGTGAACTTATGACGTCTTTATCTTCCCATCATAATCGAGGCCCAGGGCATATAAAATAGAGCTAAATGGCTTCCCTAGAGAATTATTACTGAGGTTAGAAATAATGCGTTTATATATAAAACTCTCTTCTGTTCCCTAGTTCGCTCGCACCTAGAGTATTCCTCTGTTATCGGGTCTCCATATTATGATGTTCACATCAAGAATATTGAATCAGTTCAACATCGATTTTTGAGAAAGATAGGCTGGAGGTTGGGCCTTTGATCCAGAGACCAATATACGTATAATGAGTTAGAAACTAACTTAAATATATCTTCTCTTCAAGACCGTCGAAATAAATTCGATCGTCTAGTCCTATTTAAAATCCTCAACTCACTCTTTGATGCGCATGAACTACTAGAAACTAGAAACCTCAGACAAAACTTACTCTTTCATACCGATAACCATAGAACTAACTATGGTTTTCATTCCCCTATGCCCAGAATTCTCAGGTCTGCCAACAAACATACCAGTCTTGATTTCTTTGATAACAAGTTGTCTTCTTTCAAACGATCACTGAATCAAATTCAATTATAAACACCTCTCTCCCGCTTCCACTCCCACCGAGTCTACTATATTCCACTGTGTCTTTCTACTTTTTTTATAATAATTTTCTATGCATAAATATGTCTTTAAAAATGCCCATCAGGCGTATATATAAATAAATAATTATATTTTCTAGCACTTTCCGGAGTTGAGGTTAGACGACAAGTGGAAGAGGACGGACCAACAGCCGAATAATGAAATCCAACCGGGAACGTCTGGTCACAATGCCAATATTCAAAGGGACACCGGTAAGCCGAAGCTATACAAAATTTAATCAATTATGTAAATTTTTTTTTTTATATGCCAGCAGCTATTATCCTCTCCCTTACTGTCCTAAATACACCCTCACTTTTGATGATATTTGTAATTTATCCCCGATTTCCGATAAAATGCTTTTTTTGGGCCGAATAAGTACTTATTTTTTTTATTTTATTTTATTCAGAAAACATACAGTCATACAAAATTAGTATTAAAAACAACAATTTTTTAACATAAAAAGACCAATTAAGTTTTCATAAATTAAAAATATATATAAACATTAAATGTGACAAAGAAATAAAAAATAAATAAGAATTTTAAGTGAGAAAAGAATAATTGTTGACATTTGCGTTTTCCATGGAGGTAATAAATTAAAATAAATAAAAATACCGAATGTACACTCCGAGCCATCCACGCACACACATGAACGCACATATAAAACATACACAAACATATACATTACATGCGGCACATATACATAGCAAGATGCACATTCAGCAACTATCCCAAATAATCGACCCCATGAAGAAATTTTCTGTACAAATGCAACGTGCAGTTAAAAATGTCTACATCAATACTGAGTCCGTTATAATTTCTACAGGTACGTCTAATGAATGAATTCGAGGTATAATTGTTTTTACAAGTTGGTACATAAAAAAGGGAATTTAATCTGGTATAGCGAAGAGGACAACGGGAACCAATATTTTGTAAAAGATACGGCAAATCAACTATTATTGAGAATTTTGAAAAGAAAAATTAAATCATATGTAAGGCGCCTTTTTTGTAGTGATTCTATATTAAAATTGATCAAAGATGCGCCGTAATCATTTTCATTTTCAATTATTTAACAACAAATTATTTCAGTTGATACGTAAATGTGTAATGGAGGAATACTGAAAATCCAAACCCAATATTTACTATATTTATAAAGATATTATAGTTATTAGACGCAATGTTTACTAGCTGCACATCACCGGTGAGGGAGGGTTAACCTTTTCTGTGCCACCAGTGGTGATATTCTGAATCTTCTCTATCCCCTAGAGAGTGGTTAATTTGAGGTCTTTTATTTTTTGCATGCACCTAAACTTTGCTTCATTTAGGGGCCACACTGGTGATTAAGTTTCAAACAAATACGAGCATGTGAAACTTAATATGAACATTCTCATTGAGACCTTTATTGTGACCTTGAGCATTACCCAAAACACTAGGTGAGGTTAAATTGACCAAACCGTATTAGTTTTTTTTAACGTTTTTTAAGCAGTTTTATACATCATCAGTGTGGTCATTTTAAGAAATAAAGTGTCGTCTCATTAAAAAAAAAAACAAACTAATTATCCACTCTCTGTAGAGAAGATACAGAATACCACCCCTGGTACCGCTATGACAGTTCCCAGCAGGCCGTGAAATTTTACCTTAAATAATTGTTTCAAAAACATACATTTCAAAAAAGAGTCATAAAAATTTAATGTTACAACAGAGATGAAGAATATTTTAGAGAAGGTAATATAAAAGTCAAGGCATCTTCAGAGTTTATGACTTGCCATTGGCTGGTTTCAGTAGCCACTTTACACACTGTGTAACATTCACATATATTACCTCTATATTTCTTTCTATATTACATTCTCTAAAATGTTCTTCATCTCTGCCGTAATATGTTAATATTAACAGCTCCCCAGGGAGTTGGACAAAATCAAAATATTGTCTGTAAAAATTTGTCAAATAAATACACAATGTGTCATTTAAGACAACATTGCCTCAGACAAACACACAATGTGTCATTTAAGACAACATTGCCTCAGAAAAACACACAATGTGTCATTTAAGACAACATTGCCTCAGAAAAACACACAATGTGTCATTTAAAACAACATTGCCTTAGAAAAACACAGTAGGGTGTTTTCGCAACAGATCGGATTTATTTCAACGATCTTAATGATAATAACGCTTTAAAAATTAATTTTTAAAATATTTTATTTCACCAGGTTCAACTCAAAGTGACGATGATGACTCCAGCATCAGCTCCAGCGATGACTGGCAAAACAGCTACCCCAGCAGTCAGATTGACTCCACGGATCATTCAGACGAGGATATACTTGAGAATGAGGTATTCAAAAAGGATAATATCGTCGACGGCAATCTATCATCGCATAACTCAAATCGGACCACTTAAGAGATCAAAAATTATGTTTTTTTTTTACCATTTAGGTAATCCAAAGTATGATTTGATCCAATTTGAGTTACGCGGTGATAAATTGGCGTCGACGATATGTACATTTTTTATATTCAAACTTTATCTTTTATATTAGCTGTGAAAATTTTTAAATGCTGTAAGGAACATGTGTATACCTGTAGATTGTGCAGGCACCTTAATTGATTAGTTTCCAGAATACAAATAATTAAAAATTTATTTATTTTTACAGGCTGTTGGGAACTACCTTCCGGAATTATCCAGATTTGTGGGAACTGGCAGTTGATAGACTTTGACCAACAACTCCCAAATATTCGCATCCTCTACCGACACTTCCAAATACTCTAATAGTCTGTCAGCAACTCCCAAATATTCGCATCCTCTACCGACACTTCCAAATACTCGAATAGTCTGTCAGCAACTCCCAAATATTCGCATCCTCTACCGACACTTCTAAATACTCGAATAGTCTGTCAGCAACTCCCAAATATCGCATCCTCTACCGACACTTATAAATATTCAAATAGTCTGTCAGCAACTCCCAAATATTCACATCCTCTACCGACACTTATAAATACTCGAATAGTCTGTCAGCAACTCCCAAATATTTGCATTCTCTACTAGTAACTAAATATAATATAATATAAAATATTTATTTAAAAAAGGTTTTTTTAAGCGTAAGACTGATCAACTTACCTTCATGTAACAAAAATGATCTAGATGCGCTGTGGTTGGTGTACTAATACAGTGCCCTATGCATTATTAGATGCAAAAAGGCAATGATTGTGATGATAATATACTCTATTCTTCTGTGTATGAAATATGTAGTCTAATTCTACCCTGTAGCTCAATCACAAATAACTATCGACGTGCTTAAAAACATGCTAAGCATTTGAGCGATCGCAATGAACAATATTGAACATGCTTAAGTTATCGCAGTCATAAGTCAACACGTGTGTAATCTCCAAGTCGTAAATAAATACAGTTCACTAGCGAAAAATCGGCATTTACAATAAAAATTAATACAATACATTGCATTTGCAAAATAGTAAGGAGTATCTAATACAAAAAACTGAAAATTAAATTACAACTACTATGGCGACTGCTTTTCTTGACATTTGGCTTGCCAATTGTCGGTTAAATGCAATAAATAGCATGATAAATAATAAATAGAGTGAAATTTAAATATGTATGGCGCAGCAGGATTATACGTCTCGAGACGTAAATATAATCGCTAATACGATAAACAACCATGGTGAGAAATTGTTATCACGTCGATAGTTATTTGTGATTGAGCTACAAGAATGAATAGTTACTCTAAGGTAAAAATTCTAAAAGAAGAATATTTTTGTTTTGTATAGCTTATATTTTCCTAGTTGTAAGTGTTACCTGCGTAGAAAAAAAAATGCATCGGCTAGGAATAGCAGGCGCTACACTCAACAGTATGAAGGCTGTCTGAAAATTGGATTACTCAGTGAAAATCAAATGCTGCCTATATAACGCCTGCATAACACCTATTCTCCTCTACGGATGCGAATCGCGGCATCTCACTAGGGCCCAAAACAGCAAAATACTGAGTTTTGAGAATTGGTGTCTCGGAAGAATCTCGGGTGTGCGGTGGTTTGACTCTGTGCGGAACGAAGTAATCAGAGAACGGACGCAGCAAACTCCGGAGACAACTGTCATCAAGCGGAGGCGATACGATTGGCTTGGCCATGTGCTGCGGATGCCTCCTGCGCCACGCTTGCTTACTTTACAAGGCATCAGATTCTTGACGTTCTGGATGTTCACTGCTGACTGTTCGTCGGCAGTTTAAGTCAGAACTTCAGGACGAGACCTGACTTGCGGAGAGATGCATAGAGTCTCTTTGTGGATACCATATGCTCCGGATAGGGAGCGGATATGGAATGATGAATTTTTGTTTGAGGCACATGAAACTGGGAGTATCGTCCATGGCTTTGACAAAATTCTGAGGATGATGGAAAAATTTCGAATACATATTTGAAAACAGGATACTCGTGAGACAAAATCATGCTGACTAGAGTTATCGACAAAATCAAGAGAGGCATGCCGCGTTGGTTTGGACGTAGAGCGAATGGACAACGAAAGAACAGTTAAAAAGATTCACAATGCGAATGTTGATGGATGTAGAAAACGAACAAGACCGAGAATAATGTGGCATGACCAAGTCCAAGAAATACTTGAAAACGGATATGTCAAAAGTAGAAAAATTAGCGTGCGTGCACAAGATGTATGAATGTAGAGGAAGCGACCGACGTCTATATGCAAAGACTGGAAAAGGTTGGTGTGATGTTATATCCTCTCTGCCTACCCCTCGGGGGAAACGGCGTGACGGTTTGTTTTATTTTTGTTTTAGTTAAGTTTTAAAATTATGATATTTAAATTGTGATATTTGAGAATTTTATATTTTAAAATGTTATTGTACGTCAATTAAACAATACTCCAAAATTATTTATTCGTTTTATTTTGCAGTGTTTTATAAAACCGTAGGATTCGAGTAGGTTGTTGAAGGAAGGGAGCTCCTACACAATTGGATATGACAGAAGAAAACGACATGCTTCGATGTGTATTTATTACGTGTTATAAAATACAACAACACTAAGCGGTATCTTATTGTATATAAAATAGAGCACTAAAAATAGATAACTTTTTAATTAAAAACTTAACATACATTAATAATTTATTGTTTATGCAGACAATTGGTAGAATTCCATATTTAATTTGGTAATGTATCCAAAATAAAACAAGTTTATTGGATTGTAATTCTACTTAATTTTTTATAAAATATACAAAGGGTATATTGTGACGCGTTTCGTCACTTATCCTTTGTTTGAAAATGTCCCAACAAGCCGAAACGCGTCACAATATACCCTTTATTTTATAAAAAATAAAGTAGAATTACAATCCAATAAACTTGTTTTATTTTGGATACATTACCAAATTATACATTAATAATATAAAAGTTTTAATAATAACGACGATTAAAAGGTTTAGCGACTGATCTGACTGTTGGAATTGTGTGAGCAGTGGCCGATCGGTTGGTCACGATCGACTGGTCTATCGAAAAATAATAATATTGATGTTTTTTGTTGATATTTCTTGATAAAACTCCATAGTTAATGATTATGATAAAATTATAAATAAACTTTAGCCAATTAATGAACCAGCAATTGGAATTATCGAACTCTCCTTTAATTTAATATTTAACTACGCTCCTTTTGATTGAATTATTTACAACTAAAATAAAATAATTAACATAAAATTAACTATCAAAATGAATAACTTCATTCCATTAACCAATGTATTATCTAACATATTACAACAGAGATGAAGAACATTTAAGAGAAGGTAATATAGAAGTCCAGGCATCTAGAGGGCTTATGACCTGTCAATGGCTGGTTTAAGTGGCCACTTTACACACTGTGTAACATTCACCATTCTGCCTTTATTTGAACATCTATATTCCTTCAATTCTTTCATCTGTTGATGTTTGTGAAGTTAAAGAGCTGAAACCTTTATTTATGCAGGTGAGATTCAACTAATTGAATTATTTCACCTACATACTAGGCAACGCCTGAAAATGTTATTTTTTCAATTTCTATACTTCTTCATGGACCAGGTAATTTATCAACAATATTTTGAGTTTGTCCAAATTTTTGTAGACAAGGACTGGATTCAACTCCCCGGGGAGCTGTTTATATTAACATATTACAACAGAGATGAAGAACATTTAAGAGAAGGTAATATAGAAGTCCAGGCATCTACAGGGCTTATGACCTGTCAATGGCTGGTCAATACCTCCCCGGGGAGTTGAATCCAGTCCTTGTCTACAAAAATTTGGACAAACTCAAAATATTGATGTATTATCTAAGTATGTATCTTAAAATATTTCGTCATTTATCTATAGGTATGTAAACTTCCCTGTCGAAAATGAAGTATTGTGCTAACTTTATCAAAAAGTTAAAATGTGTATTTTCCACTCTGTTGTATTTTGTCATGTGTTCCTTTTCCACATTTTAAATAATAAAAGCTTAATCCCAATTTCGGTCCAAAAACTCCCAAAAATGAGCCGTTTAGCAAACTAGTTGTAAATATTTATGTTTCTGTTCCCTGTTAAAATACTTATTTGATCTTATCTCCAAAATATGTTAAGAATAGTACAAAAACTGTAAACGTTGTAAACAATTCACCGGTCTTGAAGATGCCTACTTAGGCGAAAGCGCTCGTTGGTCAAAATAATAAAAAGTAAAACTAAACCAAGAAGTTTCATTGATAAGAAAAATAATAACTTACTAAAAGCGAACTACGAAAGAAATTACAACAGGGATAGAGAATACCTTAAATAAGGGAATATGGAAGTCATAGGCAAAATGGTGAATGTTACACAGTGTGTAAAGTGGCCACTTAAACCAGCCAATGACAGGTCATAAGTCCTGTATTTACAGGCATTTGCCTTGACTTCCATATTCCCTTATTTAAGGTATTCTCTATCCAGGACAACAGGTTGTAATTTGTTAATCTTAATGACCCCCGAGGGGGTGAAATCCAGTATTTTGTCTATGAACATTTGGACAAACTCAAATATTGTAATGAAACCAACTGGTCCAAGAAGAAGTTTAAACATTGAAAAATTGTTTTCAGGCGTTGCCTAGTATGTGAAATAATTCAGTCAGATGAATCTCTTCACAACAATAAAGGTTTCAGCTCTTTAACTTCACTAAAATCAGCAAATGGAAGGATTGAAGAAATATGGATGTTCAAACATAGGCAAAATGGTGAATGTTACACAGTGTGTAAAGTGGCCACTTAAACCAGCCAACGACAGGTCATAAGTCCTGTATTTACAGGCATTTGCCTTGACTTCCATATTCCCTTATTTAAGGTATTCTCTATCCAGGACAACAGGTTGTAATTTGTTAATCTTAATGACCCCCGAGGGGGTGAAATCCAGTCTTTTGTCTATGAACATTTGGACAAACTCAAATATTGTAAAGAAATACTATAGATACATTAACCTAAACGCCATAAAAAGTAACCTCAATCATTGATTCTAATTTTCAATAACATAAAATACTGCGATATATCTTAGACTTATGGAAACATACAAAATTAAAAGTAATAACTGTGGAATGACGAAGTTGTTGGGTGTGCGTGGGAAAGTGGAATTTGAAAGATGCGCGATTTTTGACAATGAATGCGTAGATTTTTACAGACATAGACTTTTCGCCTTGTGTTGTGTGTGTTGCCAGACAAATGTCTCAATTGGCTAGTTGAAAGATTGATTTAGCATTATTTCAAAGGTGAAATCGGTTGGTTGCAAATATCATTTAAATCGGACACCTAATTTAAATTCCATTTTGTTAATTAGGATTTACATGGAGATAGTGAAATACCCCTCAAGGCTTTCAAGATTTTTAAAGCTATCTAAAGTGGCTTGCCATATTATTAGACTTGATGCGGTTCACAACTCTTCAATCTGTTGACTTTTGTGAAGTAAAAGAGCTGAAACCTTTATCATGCGGGTAAGATTTATCCGGCTGAACCAATTCACCCACTAGGCAACGCATGAAAAAAATCACAATTTTTATACTTCTTCTTATTCCAGTTATTTTAAACTTTACCTTACCGTCCTAAAAACATCCACGCGTTACGGTGCTGTGTGGTCACTACACATGCAAAAAATGAGAGATTTTAAATCGTAAAAGTGTAATATTCATTGGCAATTGCTTCAATTATATATAGTTGAAGTAAAAAGTGATGGTATTTTAATCTAATTGCTAAAAACATGAAAAAAAATATTAATTCATGCTCTCAGTGCGCGCAAAAGAACCGCCCCCAACGAAAACCGAGCAGCTACTAATACTAACACAGCTAACGGGCGTCTGGGAGAAGTACAAGAAACTTTGCCGTCCGCGCGTGTGACGCATAAAAATTATCTCTCTCGCTCCCAAATATACCCGTATAATCGAGAGTGAGACGTTAAGAGTGTGCGAGACAATTATATATTAGGATTACTCTTTTAATACGAATGCAACATGCTACACATTGGCAAACTTTCAGTTGTATTGGTGATATCTCCGATTTTCGATAAAACGTTTTTATTGATACGTAAATGTATAACGAAGGAATACCGAAAATCTCAACCCATCATTTATTATATTAATGGAGATATTAGGCTTCAAACATTAATTTGTCACGCCCGCCACAGGCCTCGTACTATGGCCATGCGTGGCGTTTTTCATACGTTTTCGTATGTTTGAAAGTAACGCCCCCGCTGTCGCCACCGCGTTAGGCCCGCACCATGGACGAGCCCTTAAAGTTATTAGATGCAATGTGTACCAGCTACACATCACCGGGAAGGGGGAGTTAATCAACATTTGGACATACTCGAAGCTAAGTTGAAAAGGGCTTTAATTGAAACTCAAATTCACTTTATCGCATCAGTCACTTCCCTTTTTGCTGTCGTTACATTGTTTTAAGTAGTACGTAATTAAAAAAATACTAAACTTATATATCTCCAATTAAAAATAATTTAGGCTAATTAACACAGCGCGAGCATTATAACATGGGTTTTATTTTGTGTCTATTCCAATTGCCTCTTTGTTTTTCCGGAAAAAGATGATTCTTCTAAATAACTGATATCCGAAGATTGGGACTCTGAAACATAAAAAAATGACAGTAAATTGAACGTAGTTATTAACAGTCCACAATTTTGAAAAAATGATATATTGTTGTTGTCGGGTGCAGTAAGGTCAATTCTATGTTCTGCTAAAAACAGCCAGACCGCTTTCATACAAAAAATTGTTTTAATCACAACGGCATTTCTCAATTTGCAGAAAATACCCACAGCACTAGAAAAATCTTAACGAATTTTAAAAATTATTAAAACTGGTCAAATACATAATCAAATTTGTTAAAGTCAAAAACATTCCAACTGTTGTGGAGATTTGTTTATTCACTCTTTTCACAAAGGTGCTATTATCTCAGTTTCACTTTTCTATGGCTGGCTGCTTTCTGCATAACTACGTTTGATTATTATACTGTCCGCGTCCAGGAGAGTGAATAATACAGTCCTTGTTACGAAAATATTTGTTAACTACAGTTGGACATGGTTATTACGAGGAAGACGAGACCGGTCGGTCGAATTTGCTTGTTGTAAGCATTACTCGTTATACCAGATAAAGGTTTTTTTAATCCAATCAGCATTGCACATTGTCACTATTGATGATTATAACTAATGCTTACAACATACCAGTTTCTAAATTTCAACAATGTTTGAGTATGTCCAAATGCTTGCAGACTAGCTGGATTTCCTCCCTAGGGAGCTATTCATATTTAAATTTATTTCAACAGAGAGGGAAATCATTGTTGAGAAGGTAATATGGGATTCTAGGTATTTACAGGGCTTATGACCTGTCATTGGCTGGTTTAAGTGGCCACTTTACATACTGTGTAACATTCACCATTCTGCCCATGTTTAAGCCCGCATAATAAAGGTTTCAGCTCCTTAACTTCACAAAAGTCAACAGATGGAAGAGTTGAGGAAATGTGGACGTTTAAACATGGGCAGAATGGTGAATGTTACAGTGCGTAAAGTGGCCACTCAAACCAGCCAATGACAGGTCATAAGCCCTGTAAATGCCCAGACTTCCATATTCCCTTCTCAAAATGTTTTTTTCCTCTCTGTTGAAGTAAATTTAAATCTAAATTTTAAATTCAGATATATAAGCATTCGTATTTTTTCACAATGTGATAAGAATAGAGAAAACTTTTTACACACTTCATATTTAAATGTGTCTACAAACATTTTGACATGGGGGCTAGATTTCATATCGTCCATGCGCTCTGTAGCTGCAAGACGTGCTGTAATCTAGCTTCTATATGTTACTAAAGAGAAAGTAGAATCCCAACCATCCACTCGCCCTGTAGCTGCAAGACGTATTGGGATACTTGAGGGCATTGGAAGCAAAGATAGCAACCTCCAAAATTTTTTTTTTTTTTTTTTGTTATGATGTCATTCTGTAGTTTATCAACTTTATTTTTATAAAAATCACGAGTTGAGTTGCAAATGCAGTTTAAAATCATACTTCTGATGGTTTGAAAATATGTTTGAAAGCAAACAGCAATATCCATCAGCCATTTTATTCTAACAATGACAGGATTGAGATTTAAATTTTCAAAATGGCCGTGCCATGCAAATATTAAGAAAGTTTTTTGAATTTGTACTTCTTTTAAAGCTAATTTATTAGTATCTCAAAGTTTAAGTTCAGTGAAAATAACATTTCTATTGGTATTAGTGTAGCAGTTTTTGTTATTTTTCTCGAAAACACCAAGACGGGAGTTTGCTATCTTTTCTTCCAATGCCCTCACTTATTGTACAGCGCCCTTGACGTGATTTTCACTAAAATGGCGCTATATAAATTATTCCTTACATCGACATATTTTAAGCGGAATTCAAAAGAGATTTAAAATATTCACTCCGAACCTTCTTCCTTAATTTCTTCTTTGACGCTCAAAGAGCCAGGCGTGTCATCATCATACATGTATGATTCGATTCCCTTTTCCGGCAAGTCCAGAGCTTTTCTCTCCGCCTCGTCGGTGTCAGACTGCAAGTGGTACCAGCTGAGGGCACACACGAACGCCACGAACATTAGGTTGGTTGAGATTCCTAGAAAGAAACCGAGAAAAACATTAGAAAGAGTGTTATCAACTTCTATTAGGCAGAGGGGAGAAATAAACATGCAGTACCCGTCAGCAAATAACGTACAACGGGCTTGAGAAAGAGACTGCCGGCTTTGTGGAGTGTCATCTCTGTCGCGCAAGTCCGGTATCTATATGAATGACAAAGACGACGCTCTACAATACTTATACCTAGTAAAATAGTTTCACAGACTGGTTTTGTAAATGCAAAAACTTCTGTATGAAGATGTTTTCCATTAAAATATCTTTTAGCAATGAAGACGTACCAATAATTGCAGAAAGCATCGGCCAGTGAAACATGATGTACCGCAGACCGGAGAAATGGGCGTCCACATACAACATGGCGGAGTAGAGTTCGATGTGGCGAGACTGTATCTCCACGTATACGTCGGTCACAGGCTGGGTCTAGAACGAGATAAATTATTGTCGACAATATTTCTAATGTGTTTAAATCTTTCTGCCGCCCCTACAAAGAGTGCGGTATCTAGCAATTTTTTTTATTGATTTGGTGTTTATTTTGTAGAAATCAAACACTGATTTAAGTCTGCTAAACACTTTATTTTATTTTTACAAATATAAATTTTCATCCAACCCCAGGAAGAACTTCCTGACAAACCGAGTTGTGGAGAAATGGAATGGCCTTCCTGAGAAAGTGATTGGTGTTAGTTCAGTTAATGTGTTCAATAACCGCCTAGATGCACACTAGGGTAGGCCGATGTTGTATGAAGTTTTTTATTCTTTTAGACATTAAAGTTAAAGGGGTCTAAAAAATTGCATTTTGGATCACATTGAACGTAAAAATTATTTAAAAAAATATTCCATACTACTTTTGGCCCTTAACCGAGGTTTGAAATTCATAACTGTCTGAACATTTTGTTAATTATCAATATCGATAAAATTATGTTTTGTTAGTGAAGATATAACTTAATCACATAACAAATTCAAATGCGTTTAAGAACTACCGAAACGCAATAATTTTACACTCTGCAGGACTGATTCCGTTGAGCGCCTGGCTAATATTGACGAAAACAATGGCTCATTAAAACAATTCTACCCATTTATTACAAAACAAAGTGCAACTCACGCCCTTGGACGCTTATTTAATAAGGTTCAATGCACATTATAAATTTTAAATGGACTGATTTTCTTACTTAAATACGAAATGACAGCCGGTTTAGCGCGAAAATTTGACTTTTTTGAAAACTTCAAGCTCTGGTTGAGGGCCAATAGTAGTATCAAATATTTTTTTAAATATTTTTTGCATTCCGAGTAATCCAAAGGGCAACTTTTCAGGCCACTTTCATTTTGAAATTCGGAAAAAAAAAATATCAGCCCACCCTAATGCACACATCAATTTATAATATTTAATAACCATCTACACGCATCAGCTTAATAGGTACTAGTGTATTATTATTAATAGTAATAATAAAAACCAAAATTTCGTGATAATTATTTCGCCTTGTTAGGGCATTTTCAAACGAATGTGAAGATTCAATGGATTGAATGTACTTATAATTATATAACTATATGAGGACATCCATCTATCTAATCTTCACATTCGTTTGAAAATGCCCTAACAAGGCGAAACAATTGTCACGAAATTTTTGTTTTTATATTTGTAACAATAAAATAAAGTGTTCAGTAGACTCAAATCAGTGTATGACTTCTTATATTATAAGTCTAGCATTTTTATGACATTTTGTTGAATACAGATTCAGAATCGCAAAGAAACGATCTTTATTTAAGTCTTCCTTCAGGAACCATGAAATCCTGCAAGAACCAAAAAACTGCAGTAACTAGGTTTTCAGTTTTTTGTTTCCTTTTGTTTGATACATGGCATATACTAGGTGAATCAAAAAGTTTGGAATAATCCTAAGAGATGGCGTTAGTGTGCACTAATGTGAACCAATCATAAAATGCTTCATCCGTCATTAGACGTCTGTCAAAGTTTTAGCCATTTTTGTTTACGCATTCACAAGTTTTCGATTCCATGATTTTTGACATTTATTGTCCCAACACGTGTATTATGTTGCTTAAAAACTTTCCTTATATTAAAATGTTTACTTCAGATACTATTTTTTCTCAATTTAGGAGATAAATTTGTGAATTAAAGTATGTTTACTGTTGATAATGACAGTTGATTACGGGCAATATGTCATATGTCGGGGCCGCACTAGGCATCCATATAAAGTTTGAATTTTTATCGAGTGGAGGTCGATTCTGGATCATTCTGGATCATCTCGAAACATTGATAAAAATAGTAAGAACCTGGTCGTCTTCGTAATGCGAGAACAGTTCGAGCTCCACTGTCCTCCGCTCCTCCCGGATTCCCGATATGAAGAATGGCGCATAGGCCACTGTGACGAGGAGGGAGACAAGGGGGGAGCGGTACGGCAGCAGGCCGGAGCGGCAGGAGGCCGACACCAGGATACCGCCGCGAGCTCGCAACTCTGCACAGCACATAAACATTCCTGGAAAATAATCAAAATGTTTAAAATATTTATGAAATTAGAGAAGAATGTAAATCTTCTTTCTATAAGAGGTTGAGATGTAATTTTGGCCATAAACTATCTTTGATAACATAATCTAACAAATTTATTAAAGAAATATAAAGTGTCAATTTGTTTCTTTTTTGGGTGATACCGTGTCTGTTGGATTTGTTCCGACGTTTCGGCTACCATTGCAGGAGCCATCTTCAGGGTAAACTGAGTGTTTTGTAGAAAAAAAGTATGTGTTAAGTACTAGTAATTTGTACCGTGTCGCAGTCGACAGTAGGCACATTTCTATTCATTTTTGTAGTATGTAGTGGCGGGAACCATGTTGAGTTTAATTTAAGCCCGTCGTCTTTGTTTATGTTATTTGCAGTGTCTGTGTATTTCAATTGCCTCTTTTATTATTCGTGAACTGTGATTACTGGGTTTATGCAAAATTTTCGGTACGAAGGGGAAAAAATGTCCGGTGTCTATAAAGTGTTCCGCTATTGCAGATTTGTCAGGATGCCCAAGTTTACACGTTCCGTTTCCAGGGGACCTTCGCACCAAATATCAAGTGTATTTATAGAATACCAGCTGAACCCGGCAATGCTTTGCTATTGCTAGATTCGGGTATATGGTCGTATAAAGATGAAATGAACACAATCGAAAGTTCAATATTAATTATTGTATTTAGTTTGACAAATTCAATATTTCGTTTTCCGCTCCTCAAAACTGAACCGATTTATTATTTTACTTAGACAAAGTATCAAAATAAAATTTTCTTTATTGGTTCATCTTAGGTTTTTTAAAAATAGTCAACTCATGCCCAACGCGTATTTAGTCGTTCTTTAACCGCCGGCCGGGTTTCGACGTGAGCTTGACATTTGATTCCAAAGATTCAAAACCAAAATGCCTGATTGTGTCCTGAAAGTGTGTAAAAACCGTTGGGATAAACGTAAAAAAGACGGTGTAGCTTTTCATTGGTAAATAGTTATCTAGATACTTGTATACGATTGAATTCTTAATAAATTATTTTCAAATACAGAATACTTTTTTCAAATAGTCGCTTTAGTTAGTATTTGTCCAACAGCCCATTTTTAACGAAATTGAGTTAAGTGTACAAGAGTCCTGAGAAAGCCTTTATTTATAAAATTCAAAGAAAAAAAAATATTTTGAAAAATTGTTCAAGGGGTATTTTAACGAATTTCGTCTTAAGTTGTGGACATTATTGATGCCTATTCCGTAAAAAAAATCTTTAAAGCTCTATTTCTGCAGATTTGCGTTTTGGTCGGTTGGATAAAAACAAACTGAAGTGACAAAATGTCAAACTCTGCTCTTTTTACCAACAGGGGTGCACTTTATGTAGGATTACGATTTTTTTTTTTAATGTTTTAAATGTCGGTTAATATTATTTTAGTATAACCAAAAATCCAGTTAAAATAAATAAATGGGCAGAAATTTAAGGAAAGAATCTGACTAATATCAAAATATTATCATCCTCCCAATTTTTTTGTAAATGCATTTTTGTCAAATGCAACCGTGGTGGGTCGATGAATATAACATTTACACTCCTTACTTTTTTTTACAGATTAAATTAAGATTTTAAGAGCCATAAAAATACCCGGAGCAAAGCCCATCATTTTGTAAAAAACCGCACGTAATTCGGTCCACTAGTTATTTTGTCTGTCGGGGACACACATACAAACATTGCCTTTTATATACATAGATTACCAAGCTGCTTGTTGGCCTCTGATTCCGGCATGTCTAGCGCCAACTTGAGGCGGTACGGTTGACCAACCATCAGCAGTTGCTGCTTTCTGGTCAGCTGGACGTGGGCGGAGGGGAAGGAACATATCCCCTTGTTTTCCTCGCAAGATCTGAAACAGCAAGTACTTTTCTTTTGAAAGATATCTGAGGGTGGGGGAGTGTTGGACACAGGGTGAACAGAGCGCTAAAATCAACCTTGCCAAATAAACGGAAGCAAAGTAGGTAATAGGAAAAACAGACAAATAATCACACATGTCAATCAATCTGATTAGACTTTTATTGCCCGGATTAGCAATGATATATCGTTGTTTAGCAGTCTAAGGGTTAAAAAATATTTAAAAAGTAATAATGCGTTAACCTATAGAAAAGCCCTATCACCATGTCTCATACAACGCAAGCAATGTTGGTTACCAACAAATTGGCGGCCATTTTGTTTTGTTTGACAACATATGCGTTACGGTTCTATCGGATGCTTTTGTCGCTGTGCTTGGCATTGTTTGTAAATAACTTGGATATTTACGTTCAAATAAATAAAAACCGACAATGGTGAATTTCAGTATGTTTGGTTACAACAGTAGGAGCGTCAAAGGTGTTAAAGGAGTCAGTTTTCACTGGTAATTAATTTTGAATATTTTCCTATGATTCACATTGATTTTTGACATTTATTGTCCCGACACGTGTATTATGTTGCTTAGAAACTTTCCTTATATCAACATATTTACTTCAGATACTGTTTCAATTTAGGGGATAAATTTGTGAATTAAAGTATGTTCACTGTTGATAATGACAGTTGATTACGGGCAATATGCCGGGGCCGCACTAGGCATCCATATAAAGTTTGAGTCTCTATCGAGTAGGGGTCGATTCCAATTTTACTCGAAAATAGCAATGTTAACCTTGAAATCGCATCTAAAATGACGCGTTCAAATTTCAGGTCGCTACGACTCGCCGTTTCGGAGATGTGACAGACAAACAAACAAACTCAACACAAGACTTTGGTTCCATGGAGCTGGGATTTACTTCTCAACAAATGTAACATAAGTATATTGTGAATAAAATGAATAAATAAATGAAAAAAATAAACACACACATGTATTTTCAGTTTTATAAAATAAATATAGGCGAATTATAGAAAAATAAATTGGAATAACACTGCAATAATTAATACACTGCAATAATTAATACACAGGTACATTTTGAAAAGTATTTATATTGCAAATTAATATCCATTTGGCGTTACTCGACCTAAGAACGGCCCATTGTTTTGCTGCGAACTGTAGCTAACTTAAAACCCAATAGTCATAGAATGCCTTTCCTACGTTTGGGCTCCTCTATAGCTTGGCGGATCATTTCTCTGAGGTTCCAGCTGAAAATCTTGTTTCGGTCGGTCACTAAAATCCAGCCTGTCTACAAACATTTGGACATGCTCAAAATATTGTAAACTAAAAACTTACTTAAACTGAAGGTGCACCGGTCTGGAATGCGTCACGTTCGGCATGTAGCTGTAGTAAAACGCCACGTACAAAAACACGGAGAGCCACACGACCACAGAAGTCGTCAGGGCCACCACTCCACTCTTGAACAATATTTCTCTGACGCTGTCGACCCTTTTCGACGTTTTATCGCGATAGCTGTCCAAATACTTCTTAATAAACAACTTCAGCGGCTTCTTGACCTGGTCGTTGATGAACAAAACCGGGTGGCGCATCTGCCAGACGAAAGACAACACGCGCATTTTGTAAAATATTCAAAACATCTCACAGAAACAACGTTCACAGACGACCGTCACCGATCTTGACGGGAGTTGTAGTTTATATTTTAATCCGGGATCAAAAGTTATTTCATGACAGATATAATTTGTAGGAAAAGATAACTTTACTTATCGCTTTGACAGATTTGAATTTTGTTATTGTTACACGATACAATTCGGTTGTCAGTTGTGTGACGTTTAGAAAGCGAATTTCGTCTGTCAGCTGTCAAATTGACGTTTATTATTGTTTATTTTATGGCTATTGAATATACAAGAGTTGCCAATTTGTTTCAAGAATCCTGCAGTTCTTTGGACATTTTTTTTTGTAAGCCAATCAACGGGCTTATGAAAGCCCCAGCAGATTGGCATTATTGACTATATATTTTATAAAAACACATAAGCTAAACAATTTTAAAGTCTATTTAAATTTACAAAGGTATAATTATGGCATAATCTAGACAGACATGGCAAGTGTTTCATCGCGAGTCAGGAGTGACAACACCGCTTGCTTCTTGAATGCTTGCCTTTGCTGTAGGAACACACCGACAGTACCGTTTAATGAGACTTTGTTCACTGTTCTGAGGATTCTTGGCAGAGGAGAAAAGAATCCGATGTTGGCTTTGTGATCAAAAATTTTACTAATATTTCCAAGGGGAACTCTGATGGTTTGGATAAAACTATTCTATGAATATAAAACCAACACGACATGCATTTTAATAAGCACATGCAGTGATTAGGACAAACATGAACTGATTAAATTATGAATAAATTCTATGTTGTTTGAGAAATAGTTGAAAAAAGGTAGAGGGGATGGAGGGAGAAGGTGAGCTTTATAGGTTTAGAGTTATTTATTTAAGTGTATTTTTGTGCAACTATAGTGAAGGTGTATAGTGGGTTTTGCATGTTGGTTTAATTGGTGTCCTGACGAAGAGACGGGTACATCTCGAAACCGGTAGACATAGAAAAGTATTGATAACATTTAGTAAAATGTTTGACCACAAAGTTAATGCTTTAAATGTTATTAAAAATGTTTTCATTCGTAATTTAAATAATAAAATTACTAAAAAATACCTCTCTTGGTCTGATTGGTCTACCAATGCAGTGCCCTATACACCATTAGGTGCGGTAAGGGAATGATGATGATGATAAATAAGTCCAATTTTTTATTGTAAAAAAAATATATTTCCCTTTTCCTTTTACATAATTTATAAAAAATGTAATATAATTTAGGCCTTTATAGAAAAATAAATAAAAAATCACGAATATGCCGGTCATTTAACTAGCGTGCACTCACGCTCGCTGCTAATAACTGACTGATTGACCGAATGAGAAAAACACTGACGACTGATATATTCCTTGTCTTATGCTGCAGTTTGTTTCCGTCACAATAGATCTTCACAGGTCGCAGTGACGTCAGGAGCTTGCAAAGCACTAAAGCTTGGGTTTCCTAGGAAAACGGTGCCGATATCTTAACGGCCGTACGAACGGTGATGCGGTGAACGGCCGCCGAAACGGTGACTAGAGAGTGGTTTCCTAGGAAAAAGTTGTCATATCTGGCGGCCACGGCAGCTTATCTGTCAAAAATATGCCCTAGAATGCGATCTGTCATATTTGTCGTTATTTATGAATAGTTTGTCACAGTTTTATTTAATTTTAAACATTTTCGAAGGCATGCGACCTTCTCGTGCACGAAAATTGTATTAAAAAAAGAGTCAACTCTTTTTAAGACAGTGAATTCAAGGAGAAATACTGTTTTTCGAAGGAAAATATGAGGCGCATAATTACTCTAGTAAAACTCGATTTGGAAGGACACAAACGAGATGAAAAAATACCAGTAGAACTCCAGGGCCTATTTGCTATTCGGTACTGGGGTAGTAATGAGGTATGTAATGAATAATAATTTTGGCAATATGTAAGTATCGTTTCTGTCGATTCATTTGACAATTTTAAATACGTAGATATTTAATGCCTATAGATATGAACTTTTGATAAATCTTCCAGATTCAAGACGACTCTGCTGATATACACGAATTTAGTCACCAAACCATTTCAACATCAACATCAATTGTCATGAAAAACACCGGACTATATTATAATGAAGCCAGTGTCCAGAACAAATGTAGTTATATCCGGCTTATTTTGTATGAGAGGATTTCTTAAAGTTATAGGTGCAATAGATTATTTTATGTATATTTTTTATTTATTAATAACAAATAAAAATACAATTTTTTTACATGAATCAAATACATATATTTACATTAACGTTTCCCATTACGTAAAAGAAATAAACAATTCTTGTGTACATAATGGGGAGTGACGTCTTATAATAGATTATTTTAGAATAACATAAATAAATTACAAAAAAGATATTAACGATGTTTTCAATCAGTGTTACATAAAGAAGAATTATAGATGTAATTTTTTACTTCTTTCTTAAATATATTGTATTCCTGACTGTACTTTTTATTATCTTTGTTCATTTCATTAAAGAAAAATATTCCTCTGTAAGTATAATGATGTTGTGCAGTAGTTGTTTTTAATTCATTTAATCCATCACAATAGATCTTCACAGGTTGCAGTGACGTCAGGAGTTTGTATACAAGGCCTACTTCACAATATCTTTGATATCCGATAATAATGCTATTAACGAAAAAGGCATTTGAATTGTTTCAAACAGATAAAATATTACTCCCTAGTTTACCTCACCCTTTAGATAATAGTAGAACTTTATTTTTCAAATTTGATCCTGTACTTACATTTAATTAAGTGTGTTTGCAATAATTGGATCAATTCAAAATAATCCTCATTTAAATGATTTCAGTATAATATTAGACGCTCAATTTCAACATTCGAAATTCATTAATGATCTTGAAAAAAAAACCTTGATCAAATTTGGGCACATGATATCATACAAAGTCCTATATCCAAGCAACATTCTAAAACAAAATGTATTCCTAGAGTTAAAAGTTTTTAATGAGAAAACAATTGGTGGGTTTAAAGTGCGTAGCGCCTAAAAATCCAGAACTGTTTGTAGAACCCGAGAGTACTCTAGATTTTAAAAGTATATTTTGTAGATGGTGGAAGATTGTAAATGGGTAAAGTGTATTTGAATTTCAGAGATTCAACAATCTTCACAAGGAACCCATTAGAGAAGATAGTGTAGATCATAAAAAATTTCTAAGAAACATGTCCCTTTGGTTAAAAACTTGGAGACTCTCAATACCTGAGAGTTAGTCTCTAGGTGTACAAAAATTTAAATCCCCCATTACTACATTGGATGCGTTTTCAATGATGATCCTATATATATTTTCCATGCATAAAGTAGAATATTTACTCTTGAGTAAATTTCAAAACGATAACTTAGAAGCGAGGTTCGGCTGTTATCGTCAAACGAGTGGAGCTTATTATTGTATTATTTATTTGCAAGTCTTAGAGAGTGAGAGAAAGCTTTGATTTAAATGTGCTGTAATATTGCTGGCGTGGAGTGAGGTTTTGGTAGGTATGTGAATATGAGAGTTAGTGTATATGAGTGTGAGGGTGGGTTTGTGGAAAGGGTGAGTGTGTGTTTGATACAAGTGGATAGAAACATCTTAAATTTATAATGTAAAAACAAATATATGATTTATAGTTTATATAATATATGTTTAGTCTCTCTGATTTGATGTTATATGTTAAACTTTTAAATAGTATTCCTTGAGTATGCTGGATTTATAAATAAATATTTGCAATTTGTAAAATATCATAATTACCCTTAATCACATCTATATAATAACTAATTTTAGTTTATTTAATCCTGTAATTATTGTTATTAATATCATACTAAATGGGATATGATAAGGTTTGCTGACGATATTGCTATGGTTGCTGAAAGTGAAGAAGAACTGCAAGAGCCCTTACAACTATGGAAAGTATTCTTCAAAATAACTACAGTATGAAGATAAATAAAGACAAAACAAAGCTACTGACTGTAGGCCGAATGCAACACCAGATGAGAGTAGTGATGTCGGGAATACCACTAAAGAACACCAAGGAGTTTCTCTACCTCGGGAGCAAAATAACATGGGACGGTTGGTCTAAGAGCGAGGTCAACAGCCGTATACATCAAGCTAGACTTGCATTTAATAATAGGTCCAAAATAAAAGAATCAACTAATATAGACCTAAAACTAAGAATACTCCTAATCAAGACCTATTTATGGAGTATCTTGATGTATGGCTGCGAGACATGGTGCCTATCCGAAAGAGATAAACGGAGACTAGAGGCTTTTGAGATGTGGTCCTATAGAAGACTACTAGGAATTTCCTGGAGAGACCACATTACAAATGAGGAAGTTCTCCAAAGAATCGAAGGTGGAAGGCACCTGCTCAGGACCTTGTCCGAAAGGCGAGCGAGATGGATCGGTCATGTAATACGTCAAG
The DNA here is from genome assembly GCF_059751315.1 of Micrasema longulum. NCBI lineage: Eukaryota > Metazoa > Arthropoda > Insecta > Trichoptera > Brachycentridae > Micrasema > Micrasema longulum. The sequence goes on from NW_028277551.1 coordinate 224,133, forward strand.
AAGGCCTGCATGTGCAATGGAGGGGATGACCGAGGGAACAAATTCTAGGGGATGCCCACGCCGAGAGTACCTGGAGGACCTATTAGAGGACGTGCGCTGCTCATCATATGTTGACTTTAAATGAGCCGCACAAGACAGGGAGGAATGGAGGAGAAGAATGAAAGGAATTGCTGCCAGCCAATCCCAGGATTGAGACCAGAGAAGAAGAAGATCATACTCAAATAATTTTGAAAAATACATTACATAATAATTTATAAAATAAAAGGTGTATATTTTTGATTAAATAAAAATAATACATGCAATAACTACATTTTTATTTGTAACTGATCTTGGTGCGTTATATTCCTTCACAAGGCCAATTTCTAGTGTTTTGGTGAACAAATCATGATATCCTGTAAACAGAAATAAGAGAAAGAAATATTTTTTTCTTTTATTTAGGAAACATTAAGTACTATTACATAGTTTTATAGTATGCTAAATTTTATGTAAATTATGTTTTTAATACCTCTTATGAATATACACATTATTGTTATTCCATTTTTTATTATAATTTTATATGTATTCTTCTCCTTTTTGTAAATCATAAAATGGAGTTTATACTCACATAATATATTCTCTATTGCATAATATTTATGTAAATTTAAGATCATAATGAAAAATTCTCAAATGATAACGATACTAAAACGATTTCTTGTTTAGCATTAGGTCTTATACCCATATATATGTAACTCATATAATATTTGAACTTTTATACAAATATGAACCAAACTTTTCTTCTTTAAATATCTCTTTGTAAAACAAAAGAACCAGAATTCACTTTACTTTATGTTTTCTTTAATATTCATTTATGAACTTGTAAATATTATAGTAACAATTTATACTGGAACATCAGAACTTAATATTGCTTACTATATATAAACTCTACAGATTTCTTCTGAAAAATTACAATCATTATACACTTACTTCTTACAGACACCATAATATATACTTATAACTTTCATATGTAATAATATACATAACTAATTATTCTTTTCTCACTTAAAATTCTTATCTATTTTTTATTTTTTTGTCACATTTAATGTTTATATCTTTTTAATTTATGAAAACTTAATTGGTCTTTTTATGTTAAAAAATTGTTGTTTTCAATACTTATTTTTTATTTAAAAAAAAAAAGAAATATTTGCGTTCTTATGATTTACCCAAATATTTAATAAAATAAAATAAATAAATAAACTACAAACTGTAAGTTCGAAACCAAAATGTCTTCAGCGTTTAACTAATAATTTATGTACCCCACAACACAGTATTGTATAACTTTTAACTCTTTAGGAATATCATCTGCTCCCTATCATACAAGTATATGTCCAACCTCTTTGAATCATAATTAAATTCATTTTATTAGTCTGTCAAAATATAATATAGTATTTTACATAGTAACAACAAACATAAAGAATACATTTGTCATTACAAAGCAGACATTGTAATCAATTCATTATTACTCTATTATAGCTATGTAAGTACTCACCTAGAATTTGCATCCGTAATTTGGAATCCACAATACATTACTTATATTGACAGGCTGGAGAAAGTACAAAATAATTTTTTAATATATTTGAATTTCTGATGCTCTTTTACATTTCACTTGAAAGACTTTTATTCTTTCTTTTTTCACTGCTGGTTTTATATTTTTAAACTTATTTGAATTACTTTTAGAATAGCATTTAAAAATAATATATTCCTTTTTTTACCATAATATGTTATTATTTTTTTATGATGTTTTTTTAAATTAACTTAAATTTATTGTTTTTTTTTCTTTAAATATCTCTTTTTACAAAGAGATATTTAAAGAAGAAAAGTTTGGTTCATATTTGTATAAAGAACTAATATTTTATGAGTTATATGTATATATATGAGTATAAGACCTAATGATAAACACGAAATTATTATAGTATAGCATACTTGAGGATTTTTCATTATAATCCTAAATTTACATAAATATTATGTAATAGAAAATATATTATGTGAGTATAAACTAGATTTCTCATGATCTAAAAAACGGAGAAAAATACATATAAAATTATAATACAAAATGGAATTACAATAATGTGTACATTCATAAGAGGTATTTAAAACATAATTTGCATCCAGGTAAAAATAGTTTGCTCATATTTATTAGTACATTTTTGTTTTTATGATCAGTATTATTCTGGGAAGTGTTCATTTCAGGGGAGTGTCTGCCTTCCTGGAGGTGGATCTGGTGAGTCCGAAGTAAGTACTGCTGTGGGTGAAGGTAGATTTCAGAAAGTCTTGTCTCCCGTCTGTTCTACATTGTATGGCGTTCTGGAATGGTCTTCTGTGGCAGTCAGTAAATATAAATACGTGGCTCGTGTTGAGAAGTTCTTTGTGGATAAAGGTTTTCTTTGGACTGTGGTGGATGCCTGGTGTTTGTCTGATGTCTGCGAGTCTGAGTCGTAGGTCGTTGACGAATGTCCCCTTGTCCTTGCATGTTGAGGCAGTGGAAGAAATCGCTCGGGAGCCTAGTAATTTCTGCTGGCAAACATTTGAGTTCGACTCGCACAGCAAATCGAGTAGTAATCGGGAGAGTATCTACCCTCTCACTACTCGTATCTTGATCTGCACTTGGGTGAAAATAATTTTGTAGTATGTACTTATTCTGAAAATAAAATTCACAATGAATATACAGGAAAGTTATTGCAACCTACCTTATGTATCTAAATAAGAACTTATTACTGGTGTTTATGGAGTTACTATAAAACTAGTTTGAACTTGTCTCAAATATAAATGGGAGCTCATTTACATACCATATTATTTAATTGAATTCGGTGATAAGAATCCTGGAACAAATGTATTAATAAGTCCCAAGTATGTCTACATTTAATCGTTTTTCTGTGCCATAAGTTTACTCGTTAAAAACAATGTTTTGAGTATGTCCAAATGTTTGCAGACAGGCTGGATTTCCTCCCTAGGGAGTTATCTAGTTCTAAATTTGTTGCAACAGAGAGGGAAAACATTTTCGAGAAGGGAATATGGAAGTCTAGGCACTTACAGGGCTTATGCTCTGTCATAGGCTGGTTTAAGTAGGCATTTTACACATTGTAACATTCTCCATTCTGCCTATGTTTTAACATCACATTTCCTCAACCCTTCCATCTGTTTTCTTTTGTGAAGTAAAAGGGCTGAAACTTTTATCATTTGGGTGAGATTTATTCGCCTGAACCAATTCACCTACGACGCAAATTCAGTATTCCCTTCTCAAAAATGTTTTCCCTCTCAGTTGTAACAAAAATTGTTTATATTGGTGACTACTCTTTGGTGTTTGTAGCTTTTTTTGTGTTCGTATAAATGTAATAATTAATGCAGAAAAAATATTATAGTAATGTTTATACAAGAATTACATTGGTATACTTATTTGTATCCATCGACAAATTTGTTGTATTCATTTCATGTTCAAAGGGCATATTTTATTTAAAATTCATCAAACTAACTCTGTTAAGATTATGTTCCAGGCATTTTTCTTGGCTCTTTAATATTCATGGAGAACTCCTTATTTTAAATCACACCCATGTGACTTTTAATCTGAAATGTTGTGTGTTATTTCATAAAATGTCAACTTCAAAATAGGTTAGGATTTGGTAAGGTAACCTAATAAAAAGTTTGATAATATCCTTACAAGACAAAATGCGTCACATTTTACACCCTTGTAAATAAAAAAATAAAAGGATAATTGAATCCAATAAAAGCATTTTACTTTGGATACCTTACGAAATTTTAATATAGAATTCAACCAATTACCTTGGAATCTATTACGTATAAACAATGTTATAATAAATGTTTTGAATTAGAAAAATTACATTATGATAGATGCTTAGCTTTTTTCTTGTAGCTTATAAACATTTGCTCTGTTATTTTTATATGATTCTATTGTTATTTACATTTTAGTACATACCTGATATTTCAAGCGTTGTCCCGATATTTCTTCACGAACTTTGTTTCAACTCGACTTTTTAATAGTCTTTGCCCTTCCATTACATAAATCGTCATGATTTTTACAAAATTAATCAATATTTCGTCATTTTCAACATTCCGCACCACGTTTGCACTCATTTTGACAGCTAAACGGTCACCGCTTCGCGACAAAAACCGTTCGAAAACAGTTCACACCGCTGTGACGGCCGTCCTGCAAATGGCGGCACCGTTGCTTCGACGTTACGTTCACGGTCAACGCTCTCTAGGAAACCAGCGCCATTGATTTACATAGTCAACGTTTTAATGACGTCATCCGCCGTCCCGTGACGGCCGCTTTGTGACGGTACCGCTGTCTTAGGAAACCATAGCTTAACCCCTACCTCTAAGAATAAGAACGACATTGGGAAAAATATCGCATAATAACGGGGTTACTTGTAATATTAAAAACCAATAAACAAAAGTTTTTTCACCTGCGTTACGGGTCTGCAATTTTTCACCTATTTTCGCCGGTCTGCAGGCTTAAAAAGGTTGGAAAACGCTGGTCAATAGAATTAAGAATAGTCCATAAACCACATACGCACATCAAACAGAAGGCGACTCAACTACTCATAAATGAGTAGGTTTACGTTTTGCCCCATTAATTTCATTATAGACGTCGCTCAGTACGCAACTCCTGATTTGAATTCAACTATGCCGTGTTGTGTCCTTTTAAAGTGTAGAAATACTGCTAGGATCATAAAGAAACAGGATGGCATCACATTTCATGTGTAATTAACAAACGAATGTTTAAGTAGCAAATGAATTACTTAAAAATTGAATTATTTTTCCATCTGTCAGATTGTCGAAGAAACAAAATGGAAATTTCGTTAGTGTTGCCTGGGTAGTAATTTTTTTTACCCTTCTTTGCTCATCTAATAAAATAATTAATGAAAATTAGACCTCAGATAGCAAATGAATTATTTTTCCATCTGTCAGATTGTCGAAGAAACAAAATGGAAATTTCGTTAGTGTTGCCTGGGTAGTAAATTTTTTTACCCTTCTTTGCTCATCTAATAAAATAATTAATGAAAATTAGACCTCAGATTAAACAACGCCGTGGGGGACATTTGACCGACATTATCTTTAAAACAACAAATACTATTTAACATGATATAAAAATATCCGTTTTATGTCAAATAAAATTTGTTTTATATTTTAAGTTCAAAGTTCATTAATTCAATTACTCTTATTAAATGACCCTTTACTTATCTACTCTGTTGTGTCAATCAATGTTTCCGAGTGCACAATAAATTTTTTAAAAAAATTACAAATAGTTTTTTTTTTACCTTACATTTGTGTTATAGTTAAATTCTTCGCGATCTGGCAATATTACGCCAGACTTAAAGTATGCGCGCGGCGAAAGTGTGTCTAAGTGGGGGAATTATTGGACACAGTCCGATGTATTCAAATATGATTCTATGCTCCTTCTGGACTATTCTTAATTCTATGCGCTGGTCTTAAGTATAAGCGAAACCGATAGAAAGACCCCCAGTCTTTATAACAGTTTAGGTGTGTGGAGGAAGTGCTTTCTTCATTATTACTGTGTTAAATAAGGATCGGTTACAAATAAGACTGTTCTGTTTTGAATCTGTTTCCATTTATTTCCAGAATAAAGACAATATACATACCTCGGCTTGTCGCAGCCATCTCACAATTTCCAGTTATTACAAATCTGTAAATAACAAAGACTCGCTATCACTCCATATATTATTCGATATAATAATGCATAGTACACCCTAACAAAGACGATATTCTTAAAGTTAGTTATATTCCCACCTAAAGTGAAAAGACACCTTTAAATTAAGAATAGACAAATTGAGATAGAAAAATATGTACCAGATGTAGAACAGTCATAATTACAGATATATTCGTTGAAAATTAAAATAATATTGACTGTTATTTAAAAATACTATCTAATTTAAAATATTTAAAAAAAACAAATGAACATAAATTTTCTAACCAACAATAAAACGGCGGGAAATCCTATACAGATTTGACATTGACAGGAAAAATCACACATCTTTTGTTTTTGCATAGAAAATTCGAATGTGGTTTTCTTGCAAACTATTCTATTTTTAAAGTTGTTTTAAGAATTACTACGTGTAGGTAGGGACTCATTACAGTTGTCAAATCATTTTATAAATTCTAATATGCTTTAAATCACCACTAACAAAAAATACCCCATTTAATTTATTTAGAATCATTAATAGTAATGTTTTGTTTTTTTTATGTTTATATATTATGTGATATAATAATCACAAAACACTCCCCATTACAATGTCTACGGTGGCGGAGAATCTACGAATTCGACGCTCGCCACATTTTAAACCTAGCGGATAAGAATACAATAAAAAATAAATGAAAAAATAAACAAACGATTAGTTGTGCTTTTTTTTCTCTCATTTTTTTCGAGTATCTTTTTTTGTTTTTTGTTCTTTTTATATATATTTTTGTTATATAATTGGACATGTATAATATTACTGTAAGTATTTTACTAAACATTCAATATTTACAGATTGAAGACCTAAAAACATATATGTACAATACTTTGTATAAATATTTTAGTTGAAAAAAAAATCTTGCTTACAATATTGTTTGTGGTTATTTTTATCTTATAGTCTATGCTAAACATTTTAGTGGGAATTAGGAACTCATAAATGAGTATAATTTGACTTTTAAACTCCTTTTTTGATTTTGTCAAAATCATTGTCGACAAAATCGAGTGGAGAAGTCCGCCTCGTAGTGCGGTTGGCACATTTGCCTGCCATGTTTGAGGCCCCGGGTTCGATTCCAGGTAGAGTCGACATAAAATATTAATTTTAAAGGCGGCTCTACATTGCAATATTTCAGTATCCCGGGACCGGCACCTGAAGCGTAAGACTGATCACCTCAACTTCATGTAACAAATGATCCAGATAAGCTGGATTTGCGGTAGCGATGTGGTGCCCTAAGCGCCACTGGGTGATCTCCGTTCTCCCGCTCTTCACCTCTCTGCCCGCCAACCGCCTTGGGTGAAAAGTCCTTTTTAGGGCTGTTGAGGTTGACTCGTGGTCGGCGCAGTCTGCCCCTGCCGTTTACGACGGGAAGCCTGACTGCGGTAGATGGCCGGTGACGAACCAGCGCACAACATGTGGTAAGGCGTACGTTGCAACTTGATTTAGTAATTGTTTAATCGAAACATGGTATTTTTGACGCAAAATACAACATTTACTTCCGATATCCATGGGTGTCAGCTCATACGACACAACTTAAAATTCTTTAAAAAAGGTGTGGTATACATAACTCAATTTCTGAGCTTGCGCAAAATTATGAGGAGCATTAGTTTATATGCGTCAACCACGTTAAAATGTACAGGACCAACCTGCCGATGGAAGAGCTACCTCTACGTTAAACAATATTACTTCCGACATTGATATTTTTCAGATCTCTGAGGGAGGTTTTCGATGCAAGATTCTCTCACTATTTTAACAGTTTTCAAAGATATTATAATGTACTTATGTGTAATTTTACATACATCAATTTTATAATTAATAGGACTTGAATAAGCTTTCGCTGTTTCCCGACAGATTTTTACTTTTTTAACTTTTTACATCGGGCAATACTATAGCCAACTTCATTGTGAAGCTCACCATTAGGCTTGAAATGACAGCAAAAACGATCTCGGATGTAATGAGGAAACATTTGTTGGCATTTTAAGTTTATGGTTTTCTCCATACATTTATTGACTTTTAGCCACTTCTCGGACATGCCAAACAAAAATATTGTCAGAGTAAAAACTGTTAAAAACATAATTTTCGAAATAAGAACCTAATAAAATTTAAACAGGCGACTAACCTAGGACTGATGCGGATGGCATTTATGACACTAGGTTAGTGTGTAAGTACCTAATTGGTGTTTTTAATATACCTTGATTATATACTCTGGTATAACGAGTAATGCTTATAATGAGCATACCTGAGTGGTATCGTTTCATACCTAGTCCTACCCCACCGGCCGTATTCACAGGACATCGCTCCCTTCGATTAAGACTTGTTTTGTTCGATGACTCGTGGCCTGGCGAACTTAACCTCAAACGATGAGTCGTTTTTTCGAGATGGTATTCGTATACTGCCAGAAAGATGGGAGAAAGTAATTGTTGGCAATCGATAATAAAAAACAGCGAGAGCTTATTCTAGTCCTCAATAAATATTATGCATTATAACATGACGTGTATATTACTGTTTAAAAAAATCCTATTGATGTACAACTTGCCATTTGTTTCGTAAAGATTCCAGTAATCTGAAAATTCATTAAACCGAACAGGCTCAGTTTTCGTTTGGATTGTAGGGACTATACTGTATATTATTTAAATAAATAAATTGAAATTGAAGTCAGTCACATAACAACCTTTTTGCCGCCGATACGACTATACATGTCCACAAAAATAACCTTAATGTCTTTGTTTATATATAATACTAAGAGATAACATTGAATTCTTAACCAATAAAGTCCTATAAAACTCACTCCCGATACGAATATGTCCAGTTAAAAACATCTCGAAAAGTCCACAGAAATCTAGAATTCATATTAAAAAATTCTCAGTCAATACAGAATTGTAAAGTATACAATGCCACACCCAACACAAGATTCAACAATTATCCTTTAGTTTATGATATTTAATTTTCACTCGAAAACACTGAAAAAAAGTTAGATACAACACTGTCCGTAGTATTTATCCTAATAATGAAGAATACAGTTCTGTGTGTGAAATGTTGCCAGAACTCTGGATGAGTATTTTTGCCTCGATGGCTACTGTCTCAGTCGAAATTCCTGAAAATGAAAATCGAGTGTGAATCGGTTGGTTAGAAGTTTTGCCGACGGTGTTTACGCGGAAGGATCGATTCCCGATCAGATCGACATGAAATACGCAGTTCAAACAGTGGTTTTCAACGTAATATTAATAGTCCCCGAGTTGAAGCGGGAGACCGATCATCTCGTGGTCTTGTATTGAATGGTCAAAAAAATTCTGACCAATTTTCTAAAGCAAAATCGCTCACCTGAACCGAATGCACTACATTGCCAGGCAAATCGCAGCGTACCACCATCATAAGTTATTTCTTAAACAGGTGTGCCAAAAAGATTTTCACAAATGTGCCAATTTCTCAAAAACAAACGGAGGTCAAATTGCGATTAAAATTTGAATTTGTGAGCTAAGAACACATATTTCTATCTTCCCCATGAATGCTACAAATAGACGAGACTTGATTTATTCATATTCAAATCATACAGAGACTTATTTTCGAAACCTCTACGTACAGTCATATCACTTCACTACTTCGGGAAGTACACTGGCTACATTTTCCACAGAGGGTGGAATACAAATACGCTCAATTATTATGTTACCTCTACGCAAACAGCGCACTAAATCCGGTAAACAGGCATTTGCGGTCGCTGCCCGTATGGCATGGAATGCAAGGCTGTGAGAGTGAAGTGATGTTTTGGAAAAAACTTAAAACCCACTTGTTCTCTAAATCATTTGAATAAATCCGTAGCATGTGATAACAAAATAAATTGTTTTGCTTAAATTTATTTATCTATAGAATCACTACTTGGCAAGCGCCCTTGAAATATTATATTACGAAGATGGCACTTAATAAATTATTCATCAAAATAATTATATTATGATAAGACTCGTCTATTTGTAGCATTCATGGATGGAGGAGGGTAAAAAATGTGTTTTTAGAGGGTAATTCACAAATGCTGATTGTGAGGTTACCTAGTTAGAGTAAATACTCTGCACATATTCCGGTGAGTCGGGAACGTATCGGAGATAATATGATCAGTCCCGCATTTCGCTTTTTAAATAGATATTTCATGTCGACCGTCAGAGGATTGAACTCGGGCAATCGCGCACGGTAGGCAGACGAGCTGATTGATAGGCTGCGAAGCGGACTAATCGCCGAAAACCAAAGACCGCTTTCACACCGGTCGTAGAAATCCACGCGGCACGGTAAAATTAGGATGGATAAATTTTTATTATTATAATAAAACACAAGCAGCTATTAAGCTGATGCGTGTATATCAAGTGTACATGTTTATTAAACATTATACATTGATTTTTGAACACATTACCTGAACTAGCAACAATCACTTTCTCGGGAAGGCCATTCCATTTCTCCACAACTCGGTTCGTCAGGAAGTTCTTCCCGGGGTTGGATGAGAAGCAGGTAGTGTTGAGTTTCAATGAATGACCTCTGAGATGGCGGTTTTCATTCATAGTGAACATTGATTTCAACTTGGTACATTATATTGCTCAGCCAAGATCGAGTGTACGCCCAATGGCCATTTTAATGGACACATTTTTACGTAGGAAATTATTATAAAAAAATTAGAAAGACTCAATGGTTTATAGTAGACTTTGTGGGAGTGGAAGCGGGAGAGAGGTGTTTATAATTGAATTGGATTCAGTGATCGTTTGAAAGAAGACAACTTGTTATCAAAGAAATCAAGACTGGTATGTTTGTTGGCAGACCTAATAATTCTGGGCATAGGGGAATGAAAACCATAGTTAGTTCTATGGTTATCGGTATGAAGTAGTAAGTTTTGTCTGAAGTTTCTAGTTGGGATATTTGATTTTATCGAGCTCAGTAGTTCAGGCGCATCAAAGAGTTGAGAATTTTAAATAGGACTATAAGGTCGGATTTATTTCAACGGTCTTGAAGAGAAGATATATTCAAGCTAGTTTCTAACTCATTATACGTATATAGGTCTCTGGGTAAGCCCAACCTCCAGCCTATCTTTCTCAAAAATCGATGTTGAACTGACTTAATATTCTTGATGTGAACATCATAATATGGAGACCAGATAACAGAGGAATACTCTAGGTGCGGGCGAACTAGAGATCAGAAGAGAGTTTTAAGGGTATTGATATTTTTTTTAGTCAGCTGTGCTTCTGTTAATATATCCAAGAAGTTTTAAGGATTTATTGATAACAAGTTCAATATGAATTGTAAAAGAAAGTTTAGTTCTTAGAGAAACTACCATTTTAATTGCTCTTCTCTGGACTTTCTCCGACAACTCTATGTCTTTTTTAAAATAGAGACTCCAGATTTGGTAGGCATACTCCAGGAGTATTTTTAATGAATTATACTATCCTTCACATACTTATCTTTTAAATGGCGTCAAACTTTTAAAGCGTCAAAACATCTCTGCATAGTCATATCAATGGATTCAAAATGGGAAGCTCGCCAAGCCGATTTGAAGGCATTTGAAAATATTAATCGAGATATTTCTTAAAATATGCATGGCCTATGTACCACCTCTATCGGAGTATGGAGTCTCTATTTTAATTAAGACATCGAGCTACTAGAAAATTTCCAAAGATGCGCTATGCAAATCTCCAAATTACTGGTACTAAGGATTTGCGATACCACGGTAGATTGAATGCACTATGAATCATTGGAAGAACGACGAAAGAGATGGGATTTGATAGATATTAAAAGTTACAAATTGATTTCTATTACTGCCCGCTGATCGAGATGTGTAATTTCAATCTCAACGCCAGATTTACAGGGTCATAAGTGGAAGCACCACGATTCTCAATTTCACCTTAATATCAACTATCCTTTCCAGCAGGATGGTTTCAGACTGGAATAAATTGCCAAGCTCAGATGTCCATTCCATTTCGGTCAAGCAGTAAAAAAACAGTTTGGATGCTTTCTTGAAGGAAGAACGCGGACAAAAAGCGGTACACGAGATATAGGCACAGCGAAGGCTACCTGGCTATAAAAAAGAATATTTTTATAAAAATGAATCCAATCTTTGTTATTTTATTGTGCCGTGTGGAATTTAACGATTGTCTGAAATGGGTCGTTGACGAAATTTAATATCGGTATCGCCTTAGTTTGAATGGACTCCGATAGAAATACCGATATGAGTTCTGAATGCTCGGCGCATATCTTGCGTAGAGCTACGTCGTCACGATCGGTATAGCATTCGGCGCGTCGTTCTTGACGATGTTCTCGTCGATGGGAGTCGGCGCCCGGATGACGTCGACCTCCGCGTCCATCTTCGTCGTCGGACACTCGTCGATCTTGGGCGGCGAGCTGTCGGCGTCAGCGGGCGGCGTGTCGAAGCACTTCAGCGGGTCGTCTGTCAGTATGGGGGGTGTGTCGAGGGCGACGAACGTAGAGTTGTCGACGGGGTTTATAGACGCCGATGACACGTCGACGCCCATGGATGAGTTTGAATCGTCGTTCAACATTGGCTCGTCAGTCTGAAAAAATACCACAAATTAATCTCTCTGTTTATAATTTCATTGAAAAAAAAATATGTACATATAAGGAGAAGAGAAAATGGAAGATCAAAATTAAACCCAAAAATTAGAGGTTTAAGGTTTGAACCCCCCTCTAACTGATTCTCGTTTTATATCAGTCCCTTGTTGCTAAAAGTCTAAAAATTTAAATATTTTTGTAAAATTCACGATTCTGCCCATGTTTTAAGCTTTGATATTTTTTCTGTGCACTGATTTTTGTGAAGTGCAAACAATCACGTCGTTTCACTGTGGGGGTAGGCAGAGAGGAGAGAACGCCACTTTAGTCGGTCTTTGCATGCTCGACAATTATTTTGCATGCTCGGCATTTGTGACGTTGAATTTGGTCTTGCTTTCTATGTCTTCCCGAAACAGACAAAACCTTTTTGGATGTGGGTGAGATTTATCTGAATGATTTCACCCACTAAGCAACGCATGAAAACACAAAAAATTATACACTAATAAAAAACCTTTTTTTTCATATTTATTTTATTGTTGGAGACTTCTTGTCATGACTTGATGCGTAAGACCGATCACCTTACCTTCGCGAAAAAAATGATTGAGACACGGTGCATTAGCGTACCAACGCAATGCCCTATGCACCACTGAGTGCAGATTGGGAAACAATAATTAAAAATCATAAGACCACAACTTTTTCAAGAGTTTTATATGAAAATTACATCAATTTGAGATCTTAATCCAATGTCGTTCCTTAAGCATCATTGGATATAGATCAATAGTACCAAATTACCATTTACCAGAACACTTCACACAATTTTGTACTTTTTACAAAGTAAAAATTAAAAACATAGCACTTTACATAAATTATAACCGAAAAATAGGGCGAATCAGATGGCATAAAAATTGGAATACAATAATAGATCAAATGAAAAACATATATTTTTTTTTGGTTTTTATTTTTATAAAAAGTAATTACAATATAAAGGAAATTAAAGCTAACACTGTTTATTTTGAAAACAATCGTAACCCACAAATCGGTGACCTTCTTCTGTAACTAATTGGATATTTGACGAACGAACGAACTTACGAAATGAAATTGTGACAAAATAAACCTGCAGTGTTAAATATGTCCTACATATCGTCGCTTCAGTTCGTTTTTGTCTAACAGACCAAAACAAAAATTTGCAGGAATAGAGCTTCAAAGATATTTTTACAAAACAGGCATAAATAAGGACCAAATTTGTTAAAAAAAAACCCTTAAAACAATTAAAAAAATTATAAATAAAGGCTTTATCAGAATTTTGTTTGAAATGGTCTGTTAGACAAAAAGAACTAACGCGACCATATCACAAAGTTCTGCACGAATTTTTTATTTTTTTTAATAGAAAAAAATTAAAGTACACTTTGTATTTATATGCAAGTTTTGACAATAGAGTTAAATTCAAAATGGCAGATTGCAAAGGGAAAAAATGACAGAAAATTCAAGAGGAAGACTGTTATATTTTAATTGTGTTTATCATTATCATAGTCATCGCCTCCCCTTCCCTGGCGTATAGGGCACTGCATTTGTATAGGTATCGATGGCGGTGCCTCAATTTGAGATTGTTTTTATTACGTGAAAGTAACAGGATCAGTCTTGCGCCTCAGGTAAATTATTGAGGCGTTTGTGGAGATCTCTAAGTTTGCTTCTCATATAAAGTCAACCATGTCAGGACGTAGTAAACATTTTTTAAAAAATTAACCCGCTTAGTCACAATTGGTATTTTTATGATCGTGAATTATGTTACGATTGTTTACAAAGTCGTCAAATGAAAAAATTTGTACAGAAAATACATGCAAAATAATATTAAATTATACAATGGAATTTTTTTTTCTCTATGAATAAAGGCAAGAACAATAAGAACGTGTTATGTATCTAAAATTGGAGTTAAAAATGTTTTCTTAGCGTGGTAAAAACAAATGTTAAATTGTAGGGTTACGAGCTCGTGCACATTTCAAATACACACCACCGTTTCGCATTTTTCCTATTGAAAAAGGTTGCCGAAACGTGGCCCATTTACCACAATGCAATTAAATTATATTTGACTTTAGAAATCTTAATTTGATAATCATGCATCAAATAGAATAAGGATTTATATGTAAATGAGAGCATATAAAATGCTTTTGTATTAGTTAAATAGAACACCAACAATAAAAAATAAAAAAAACACTTTTTAAAACAAAAATGTTTCAAGGACTCAATTTCATAGAAACTACACACTTATTTCCTTGGGAAATAGAATTGCAAGAGAATTTTCCATTGGAAAATACGCGATAAACTGTCAAATTTAATTCTTACGATAATTATAGTAGATATTATGATTGTACGCTGTATTGCTGCCAAACGTATAGTAATTATACGTTTTGGTCGGCCCATAGTAATTTCGCGAACTGTGCAAAGAATTAGCAGCGGTAGACTCGGCATCTTTGCAATCGACTATCACGCGGAGATTATTCGTATTGATGGCGTTCTCCTTGCCACGGAAAACATTCCGGTTGAAATGCGAGTGCAGATTGCCGTAACTGCGCGAGTTGTAGGCGTTGAAGTGTTTGCTGTTCGCCGAAATGTAGCGCATGCGACTGCGATAAGCAATCTGTTTCTGCGGTTCCACCGTCTTGACTGCACTCGCGCAATCGATCGATTTGTCGTCGACCGTGACAGCAGAGCTGCTGCCGGAGTCTGGGTTGGGAGACTCGCTGTCAACCTCCATTTTGACCTCGGATTTGATGAACGCGACCGATTCTTGTTTGATGGGTATGGCGGGGTCGACTGCGATGGCGGGATCGACTGGGATATTTGGATCGACGACTGGGATCGCCGATTGCTCGGTGGCTGGTTTGTTCTCTTCCGCTACTTTGGGAACAGATTTAGGTGTACTCACGCTCTCTGATGCATGTTTGACTCTCTTGTTGGCGTTGGCGGATGCGCTGGCTGCGTCAGACTTCCTCTTGGTTTGCGCAGCGGCCTGGTTGGTGTTGCTGGATGAGGTTTTGCGCTCCCGACGGAGAAGAGACGAAGGAAGGTACTGTTGGAGCTGCTTGCGCTTGACATGACGAGCCTACAAGAGAATATTATTATAGAAAAAAAATATTTTCATGCTGAAGCTTCTTGTTACATTACATTTGCAGCTCATTGCTAATATTACATTTATATCATCAGTATAATCCAAAAACCCATCTTTAATAATTATGAAATAACAGTGAAAAAATATTTGAAACAGTAACTATTAATAGTCCATAAATGGATTGCTAAAAAGACTAGACAGGAAGCTGAGGAATGTTTCATACATCAAAATATAATTTTAATTTCTAGAAAGTTCTTACTCATTTTATTAACCCTCCTCCCTGGTGATGCGTGGCTAGTACACATTGCGTCTAATAACTATAATAACTTTATAAATATAATCAATATTGGGTTTAGATTTTCAGTATTCCGCGATTGCACATTTACATATCGACTGAAATAATTTGTTATTAAATAATAAGTACTTATTAGGCACAAAAAAGAATGTTATCGAAAATCGGGGATAAATTACATATAGTATACTCTCAGCTAGTCACGTAGTCCAGTACTATATAGCTAATCAGTAGCTCTCGGGAAGTTGGCGCGGGTGCACGTTTCGCCCGAGTCGTTAGCGATACCCAAAGGTTTTTTTATGTTTTCAGCAGTTAGATTTGAAATATTATCATCTTTGAATTAAATTATGGTTAATTAAAGCCATTCTCTATAAATATTTAATTTTTAACTTTTTAAATCTCTTAATTTTTTAATGTGTAGTGACTACACAGCACCGTAACGCGCGGGTGTATTTAGGACAGTAAGGGAAAGGTTAATGTAAGAATATTTTTTCATATTTCTTTTGAATTTTTACACAACAATTGTTGTGATAGTATGTACTATTATGTATAAAATAAATAATACACTGACACTCCAGACCAGCGAGCCAGTGGAGTGGCTACATCCATAAATAAAAATGAAATTATATTAAATGTACTTATTGTATAAACATTTTCTTTTGTAAACTATGTATTTGTATTATATATTGGATTAAATAAATAAATAAATAATTGAGGTCCTGAAATTTTAATTAAATTTATTATTGATATTATATACTGATATTATGTAGTTAAAGACAAAAATATTTTAAAACAGACTGAATTTACAGCACATTACTGCAAAATAAAATGGGAAAAAAAAGGTGTAAAAAAACACAAGCACGCCCCGTCAACCTTGCCGGGAATTGAACCCGAAACATCAAGCGAGGCAAGTAAACGAGGAATAGTGAGCGACGGTACCTCGATGGTCATCCCCTCCTTGATCATCTTGATCTGCATGGCCTGGCGGCTGACCAGCTCGGTGAAGCTCTTGATGTCATAGCGTAGGTCGACGTTGAGGTTCTCCGTCTTCTCAAAGGTCAGCCCGATGAACCACATGGAGCAGCAGCCGGGGGGTTGAGAAGGCTGGAACCAATTACCATTTGGTTAGGGCAAATGTTAGGCTGAGATAAAATCTCGAGAGAGTCTCGAGATTGGTTTCAGGGCTTTGTCTGTTTGAGAGCACTTGCGGTCTCGAGATAGGTATGGGAGACTCGACACTGACTTTAGTCTCGAGACCGAGAGAATTTCGGGTTGACTACAGAGTCTATATAATATTTGTGATAATATACTCAGGGGTGGGTCAATTTCAGTGGATGATTTAAATGTATTATGAAACATAAGAAGGAATTCTGGAAGAAGACAGATGTCCTGGCTACGAAATATACGACTGGACTGTGGAGCAGATTTTCTGCACAGAGAGACTTTGGCCAGAGTGATTGCCAACGTTAGGGATACCTGACAGTAAATGAAACATAAAATTTTGTTGCCTTTTGAAATTTGTCGAGAAATATATTTATTAGGGATGCGCAATAAAAGATACCAATCCGTTTTTTGTCTATATAGTGTAACAATTGCCTGCAATCGCCTTACAATGCTTGCAACGCCGATGTTTGATAATACAGGATATTGCTTCCATATGTTCTTAGATGTTCAACGCAACGTTCATATAAATAATTCTTCTAGAATGTGCCTCCGTGGTCTGGTCTCCGTCCAACATAGCTTGCTTCGAAAAATAGCGTGGATGCTTGGACTAGAGAGAGATAATTATTCTTATGCTGAAATAGAGTCAATTTTAAATATTTCTAGTCTACACAAACGTATAACTAATATTGACTCCATATATATGTTCGGCATTTTAAATGGTATAATCGATGTTCCATCATTACTGGGACAAGTAAAATTCAATATTCCGACTCGTAGATTGAGAAACAATGAAGTACTGTTCATCGATCAGCATAGAACAAACCATGGCCTTAATTCTCCAATACCCGTCTTTGTCGTATTGTTAACTCGAGACAAGATCTGGACTTTGTTGGTTTAAGTTTACAATGATTTAAACGAGCACTAAATAAATAGTCCAGATCTTGTCTCGATGTCCCTTATGTTTGTCAATGCTTCTTTTCTTTTTTTAAAATGTTTTAAACTATTCTTTTATTGTAATATTTAAACCTTATAAATTGTATACATGAACAATGTCCGTTAATAAATAAATAAATAACATTAATACTTAATGTTTTAAGTAAATGCACAGCCCTGGCAGCCTTAATTATGAGAACGGCTTCAAAACATGGTCATAAAAATACCATTAAAAAATAGCGCAGATATATTGTCATCTCTTTTAGTTACATTTAATAAATGACAATTTTACATTCTACGAGTGCGATAAAAAGAGAGAGAATTATTTCCAGATGTCGGCTGACTGGGTAAAAGCTTTTCGAGTTAACATTTAAAGAAATATTTGGATTTAAACGATTGAAAAAAAACATTTTAATTACACAAATGAAATGTATGACTTAACTAACCTGTTGTGTATTTTGGCTGTCACTATTTTCTGTCGGTTGTTCTGGACCATTTTCTGCGGGAGTTTCTGTAGGCTTCACAGCGTCCAAGTCAATCACTTCGGAGGGGTTAGTCGGTGGAGCTGCAGAGAACGCGACATATAGATATATACATAAATGGTAAAGTATACAGTTGTGCTGACAACTGTATATTTTAAGAGGTGACATCGAAAACAGTTCAAAAACCTCTCATGCATATGTTTTTAATGCCCGGATAATAATTTCTATAATTTAAACTCATTGAAAAAAAAAATCGTAAGGCATTATTATTGCAGCAATCTAAATGTAAATTTTTTAAAATCGATTTATGTATTTATTTATTGACACTTTATATACATATACAATAAATATACATATAAGGGCGGGCATATTGCCTTAAGGCAATTTCTTCCTACCTACCCAAACCGTTCAGTTTGAGAAAATTATAAATACATGGACATATTGAATCTTACAATTTTATACAAAAATTAAAGCAAAGTTAATGTATTGTACATTATTGACACATATTTTTTTTCTATACAATATATTTTCATAATTTTTTAACGAAGCACTGTTACTTTCCAAAAAAGAGACTAGACTTTAAGATTTTATTTAAAATTTGGTTTAAACAATTTTTTGTGTATGTATGTCCAAATGCTTGCAGACTGGGTGGATTTCCTCCTTAGGGAATTAAATTTATTTTATTATTATTTTATCCTTATTCATAATTAAATTTGTTGCAACAGAGGGAAAACATTATTGAAAAGAGAATATTGAAGTCTAGGCATTTACAGGGCTTATGACCTGCCATTGGTCATAAGTGGCCACTTTCCACATTGTGTAACATTCACCATTCTGCCTTTGTTTGAAAATCCACATTTCCTCATCTCTTCCATCTGTTGACTTTTGTGAAGTAAAAAGTGTGTAAAGGGCCTCTTACACGAGCCAATGACAGGTCATAAACCCTGTAAATGCCTAGACTTCCATATCCTTTCTCAGAAATGCTTTTCCTCTGTTGCAACAAATTTAAACATTTAGTTTGTTTACAACATCATCTAATGAAACTTGTTTCATGTATTTTTCCAAATGAAGAGAACAAAAGGATGTATATTTACAACAAACGAGTAAATCGTGTATTCTCGTGTAAATTTATTTTCTCCTCTATTCCTCGATTGAACGCGAACAGAAGCGGGTTTCGAAAATGCTCACTTTCTCAATATAAAGACATCATTCTTCAAACGCGTCAACTGCTTTTAAAGCAAACTCACCAGTAATACTTTGATCCATCCTTTGTTGAACAGCTGGTGGTACGGTGTTGTAACATTCGGGGTTGACATGGGCGATCATTATGTGAGGGTTACGCTCCAAGTTACCTAGAAAATAAAGTAAAAAATTTAGCTGACAAAAATGATACAAATATATCGTCTTTTTTGGGTGATTATATCGGCAGTCAGATGGCAGGAGGGATTTTATTAAATGTAGTCCTACTGTCAATCGAAGCTAAACTGGCAGTGCACAACGGAGTTTTAGTCCCAACACTTATGTATGGAAGTGAAACATGGAACTGGCAGAGGAAGGATGAAAGCCAAGTGAACGCGGTTGAAATGCGATCTCTTAGACGAATGTGTGTCTCAATTTAACCTTTTTAAACTTTTATCATCACCAGGTTTTACGTTGAATATTTTTCAAAATCCAACAAGTTCTAACAAACATGTTTTTTTAAATTTAACTATTTTTATAAAAAAATTCTTTGATTATTGAAAAATATTTATGAGTACATGAAAATAACATTTTTATATGTATATATTTGATATGTAATACATATAATTTCTTTACTAACTTTGTATTCTTTGTGGAAATCTGTTATTAGTTATGAGTTTATACACTATATTTGTTTGTTTACTATAAATATGTATGTAGAACTGTTGATTTCCCAATAAAATAAATAACTCGTATTGTATCTAGATTTAAAGACGATATCAATCCTTAATTATTATTAAGTTTATTAAGATAATATTAATAAACAATATTAGATAAAATAATATCTGCATTTTTAACTTTCATGTCTCAAAAAAATATGACTCCTACATAGACCCTTGTTTCCCCAAGGAGACAAAGTGTTGGATAACATAAATAAATAAAATTAGAATTTGCTACTGATTTTATTCTTTTGTTTTTTCCCCTAAAGAATAGTCCTTAGACTGGGACCTGAAGCGTAAGACTGATCATCTTACCTTCGTGTAACGATCAAGGTATGCTGCGATTGGCGTACCAATGCAGTATCCTATGCATTATAATGTGCATTATTAAGGAAATGATGATGATGAATTGCATATGTATTTTTTCTAATAATGCATAAAAATAAACATAAAATTTAGGTGTATTAAAGCAAAATATGATTGAAAAAAAAATGCTTTTATGGAATTTCGCGTTTAAAATTCTATGTTTGGAGCTTGAAGTGTAAGATAATTCTGTGGATTTCCAAGTGGGTTAAGGATGATCTCTCACCGATGAGGTGGCGCAGTTTGCTCTCGACGAGACCGCACCACTCCAGGTGGTCCTCGGAGTTGGCGCTGCCGGCGAGGAGGACGATGAAGTGGCGATAGCGGGTGAAGAAGGGCGGGATTTCAAACAGTCGCTCCCAGCTGCACTTGCCGCACATGATGTCGTCAGTTATCGCCAGACCTGGAGAATAAATAATTGAAAAAATACTATCAAATGAAAAAATACGTACAAAGGAATTATTTGAATATTCTTGGTATTTTTATCTTTCATACTTAAGAAATAATTTGATGTTTCTTTTGTGTTGAGTTGTGGTATTGTAGGTAGTGTCACGGACTTCGGATTAAGAGGTCGACAAAAAGCAAAAAAAATGAAATATTTCGGTAAATAGGGGCTTTTTTTTTAAAAAAAAAAAATTGGTTCAAAAATGTGTTTTTAACCAATTGCACACAAAGCCGGCTAATAGCAGGCCAAAGTCAATTTGTCACTGACTCACAAAGCTGGCGATTCGCCGGTTTGCCTTTGAAGTGATTTTTTTTACATGAAAACTGAATTACAATAACTTTATGCATAACAATGACATAAATAAGTATATTTCGGTTCATAATAAAATGCAATAATCACAATTTTTTATTACAAAATATTAATTTAGTATTAATGTTGTACTAATAAAAAATGTGTCAAAATTAAATAGTGTGTTGTATAAACAAATGTCATATTTATTAGTGGTGTAATTAACTTAAATGAATTTGCTCCAAAACAGACAAACCAGCCAGGCAAAAAAATATAACTTTTTTATGTAATCCCGATTACCAACATAAGCAGAAGAAAAAAACATTCTTAGGGATACTGGTAATTTTTTTTTAAATCGCCACTTTTTAAATTTGGTAGGTGCATTCAAATCTTTAATTGCCTTTATTAATGTATGCGTGACGAGGATGTTTTCGTTTAAAATATTATAGGGTGCATAGCCACACAAACAAAAACACAAGCTTTGTTCACCGTTTTTTATTAAAAATAAAAAATTACCAAGCCTGAATTCCTCCATGATGACTGTCCTCGTGGATGTGGAGACATTGAAGGTACTGTTCTGCTGGGGATATGCTGGAGTAATAATTGGCATCAGGTGGTAACGATCAGACACATTGACCTGTGAAGATAAATCACAACGTTAGAAAGATTCTGTATTACAACATGTCGCAATTTTGTTAAAGGTTTCTTTTTAACAATTTCATTTTTAAAATTATGAATGAAAACAATATCCATATTGATTTTGAAAATATAATGATTCTTTCTTGATCCGTTTCATAGATTTATATCGGGATTAGTATTATGCGATAATTCCCAGAGGAAGTTCAGTGGATATTTTTATTTGTTAATAGATTATTAAGCAAATCCATTTTTTTTTCCTATTTTTATATAGCCAACCCAGCTGTAGAAGATGATCTGATATTGAACTTACCCTGGGGTCCCAGACGGGGAATCCCAAGTTGACGTTATCGGGCTGCTTCAGCAGAACGGGCTGCGGCCACTTCCACTGCGAGAAGACGAGGAAGAACTTGTGTACCAGGGTGGCGGGCAGAGCGTTGGGGTACAGCTGGCACGTGCGAGCGACCAGCATGGCCCAGGATACTCCGCCCAGGTAGCCCAGCGCGTTGGAGTAGATTCCGTGACCTGGAAGAAGAGGCAAGAGGCTGGTAAGACACAGTCACTGAGGTGTTATGCAGGGGAGCTTGCTCGGGACCCTATACTCATGATTAACTCAAATTCGTGCTAAAAATCCATTTGCTAACGGTGCTGTAAAGTTGCGTTACACTAAGCAATTGACATGAAGAGATATTTTGAAATAAAAAAATGTAATATTAATCAGATCTCTTTCCATAATAAGATCTGTTTTTCATAATTTATAAAAATATGTATGGCAAAATATGACTAAAAGGTATATCCAGAAAGTAAAATCCTATTGCTATCACAATGTTGATATTGCATTTTCGCGCATGTGTGGTACATAACCTGAATTGAGGAGTTGAGTGAGCAACATGGTGTATGCTTCATGGTGCTTGTTTGAAATGTCAAATCACAGATGGAAGAAAACAAATTACAGACTTCTCACAAGCGGCGGGATTTGAAATATTATTTAAAAATTATTAATAAGCACCATGAAGCGTATACAGCAGTCAGATGGCAACTCATAATGGCATAAACTCCTCAAAAGGTCTATGCAGGTACCACGAATATGCAAAACTGCAATAGCAACGTCGCCATGGCAAGAAATTCAATGAAAACTTACTCTTTGGATACACTTCATATTATTTTTTTTAAATCAGAGAGATTTGTATTTTATGTGACAACATAGCCATCACAAAAACTGATTCAAGAATGACTTTGTGAAAATAATTAGTTGTAATATTGTTCTTACGTTTGGCCCACAGTTTGATGGCGCGCAGGGCCATCCTGAAATGCTGCATGTCGGGCACAAGGCGAAGTATCTCGTCAGTAACACGGCAGCCATTGAGACTGCGAACACACTTCTTGTCCAAATTTTTGAGCAGAATATCATCTCCGAGATCAAACGAGTCTGTAACGAAAATAAAATATTAGTAACCTGGCAATAAGCTAAATTTTAAAGGGAATATCAACATCATCATTCCGCGTCTGCTCCCTAGTTGAAGCATATGGTGTCTATTGTTTTATTTAAATTTAAACGGTCACAAAGTACAAAATTTAACTGAATCATAACGTATTAGGGGCGTGGCCAATGCAATGAACATATTTGCGGGAACATCAGTAGCTCAATCACAAATACTATTAACGTGCTTAAAAACATGCTAAGCATTTGAGCGATCACAATGAACAATAATGAACATGCTTAAGTTATCGCAGTCATAAGTCAACGCGTGTGTAATCTCAAAGTCGTAAATAAATACAGTTCACTAAATCGCGAAAAATCGGCATTTACTATAAAAAATAATACAATATATTGCATTTGCAAAATAGTTATGAGTATCTAACACCAAAAACCGAAAATTAAATTACAATTACTATGGCGACTGCTTTTCTTGACATTTGGCTTGCCAATTGTCGGTTAACTGCAATAAATAGCATGATAAATAATAAATAAATAAAAATAGCAGTTTTGGAATATTTTCCATATTTACACCGGCGAAATTCAAATATGTGATTGCGCAGCAGGATTATACGTCGCGAAACGTAAATATTTTGACATTAAATATTAGGTGTTCACGGATGTTGCATCGTGATCGTGAATACGATTAACAACCATGGTGAGAAATTGTTATCACGTCGCTTTTTAGCACGTCGATAGTTATTTGTGATTGAGCTACTGGGCCCCGATTACAATGGGAAGTTATCATTTATCTTAAATTTTATCTACCGAGTAAAATTAAGTTTTCTGTATGAATACCAGAATATGCATACAATTTTTTTCTTCTTAACATGTTCAATTATGGGTTACCGACAAAGATATTTCAAATGTACATGCAAATATACTCATTTTCGTACACAATTATCGGTTTTTCTTTATAGACAGTTGAAGACAGCTCTGTTAACTTCCCACTGTAATGGGGGCCCAGGTGATCTTAGCTTTAAGAGTTTACTAGCCGTGATATTAATATGATTGTCCCATCTTAATTCGCCCAGACACACAGGGATTACAATAAAAAGGAACTTAATTAGTAAGATGCTTCCTATCTTACCTGGTATTTCCTTCAGTGCGAGTCGGGCGAAGAGCATGTCAATCTCGATTCCGTCGAAGTTCATCTTGATGACGGGGACGAAGGCCTCCTCCACCGCACGGAGGCTCTTCACGTTCTCCAGCTGACGCAGGACCTCATAGAATGATGTGAAGTAATCGGAACGGTCCACGTGCCGGGGGGCGACGCACAGCGCGTCTATATCAGCGCCGCGGTGATGCACCTGCGGAAGGGATTTATTGAATTAAGTTAATTTACGGTGGAACCTCAGTTAACGAGCACCTCCCTTCAAACATAATATAGAGGGGTGATTAAAGTAAATTAAAAACCACAGTTTTGTAGCATTCATGGAGGTAGATAAAAAGATGTGGTTTTCAATGTTCTATGGTCAATGCATAATAAACATTACGAGTGGGTGAATAAAACTAACTGTCTATTAAATATGTCTATTAACAAGAGGAAATTTAGAAACTGGTATATTTGTAATTGTAAGCCACTATTATAATTTTCCTTGACAGTTTTACCTTTTTAGATTATCTGTATAAATTATAAGTACACATTTATTTTATTACTTAGTGACAAAATTAAATTGTTAATAACCTTATTGATAGCCCAGAAATTGTTAGAAGCATTTCATATCGAGTCCCTGTCCGTAGAACTCGTCAATCCTCTTCGACATTCCTAACTCAATGACTAATTATATGAAAAATAGCACTCTTTGAAGAATACAGATTACCTATAATGGCAGTTTTAGTGACATCGATATATTACACTGTAAATACCATATTTCTATCAGATCTGCTAGACATTTTAAATTTATCTCCTGCTTAATGTTTTATTTTGTTTCAATTTATTTTTTTTAATTTTTACTTATTTATATGTTCATCTACTACCTGCATATAATTAATTTTTGTTGGTTGTGAATTTTTACTAAGAAATATAAATGTTCATGGAAGCAGAGAGAGGGGAGGAAGGTAGAGTTAGAGCTATACAATGTCTTCTCCCTTTTAGGTACTTTTTATTTAATATTTTTATATAATTACTATATCTTACTATAATGTGTCATTAATTTTGAAGATGTTTTTTAAATTGACCTAAATTTATCGTCTTATATTTTACTTAAAGATTCTTCTCGTCGTTTCTTTGAATCCCTTAAAATAAATATGTGTTTATGTTTTTCCTTTTTTAAAAATAACGTTACGAGTATTACTATTTTATTTTTACATCTGAGCATGTTTTTCATTCTTTATTTCCATTCTTAATTTTTAATTACTCTTACAAATTTTCTTCATTTTTAATATTATTTCCATTTGTAAATACTCACTACAAACTGCAAACCTTAAAATATCTTTTTTTCACTTAAATTTTAATTTTTAAACAACTTTCATTTATGTTTTCTTTTTCCTTCTCTTTTTTATACTTTCATAATTAACCTTACATATAATTGCTTTTTAATGTGGAAACTTCACTGGTCTATTAGAATAAAGTCTAATTGTGTAAAATATTAAACTTTGTAACTGTACTGTATGTTTCCTGAATAAAAGAAAATAAAAAATAAATATTTTTTTCCCTCTCTTTCCTGTATTTATAATAAATTAATGTGAAATCTGTAATTGGTCTTACTTTTTTGAATAGTTCAAAAGAACACAAAATTGCACAAAAGTGCATTGTATTTATATAAAGACTGTATGATTTCCATAATAAATAAATAAATATACAATTGCAATTGGATTTTTAAAAAACCTACCTCTCTGTAAAGTGTAATGCTTATGACAAGCAAATTCAGTGGGTCCTATCTTCCTCGTAATAACCAAGTTTGACTGTATATTAATTTGTATGAGAATTTATTTTTGTGATTATTAAGTGATTAGCAAGATTCTGGAATTGATTAAACTTAATTGGAAAATCATTAGAGATAGTAAATGATATGGTAAATATTCTACACGGTTTAAAAAACAAAGTGCAATGAGTTATTTTTGAATACTCATTAAACATGGTGCAAGTATTCAGTTTTTTTTTTACAGAATTGTGGGGAATGTTCCTCTTGTGACTTACCCCGAGCCTGTAGGAGCCGAATGTGTATATGTTCCCGCCAACTGCCTCTGCCACACTGCTGGGCATATTCTTCTGCAGGGAGAGATCCTTGATCCACTTTCTCACGAGGGTATGAAGCTTCCCGAGGACCTCCATGCGATGGTGAAGCTCAAATTCGGTCTCAAACACTCCGTAAGGATTGAGACACTCTTCCAAGTCGTTTGTTCTGTCAATGTCTATCTGTTTGGGACCTGAGGGAAAAAAACACTATTTAAATTCGGATTCCACGTTCAAATTGAAACAGGACTTCGAGACCACAGACTCAGACTGAAAAAAGGAACATGCAAGTGGTATTATTATTTTACATTCTGACTGTCGCACTAGATCCATTAATGTGTATTCGGATTGATTTATCATTTTTTCTTTAGGAAGAATGTATAACCAATGTAATCTTTAAATTAACAAATTACAACAGGAATGGAGAATACCTTAATAAGGAAATATGGATGTCTAGACATTTACAGGGCTTATGACCTATCTGAGTATTTAAGTGGCCACTTTACACACTGTGTAACATTCACCATTTTGCCTATGTTTGAACATCCATATTTCTTCAATTCTTCCATTTGTTGATTTTAGTGAAGTTAAAGAGCTGAAACCTTTATTGTTGCGAAGAGATTCATCTGACTGAATTATTTCACATACTAGACAACGCCTGAAAACATTTTTTTAATTTTTAAACTTCTTCTTGGACCAGTTGGTTTCATTACAATATTTGAGTATTTAAACTTATTTAAGGTATTCTCCATCCCTGTTGTAATTTGTTAATCTCGATGACTCCCGAGGGGGTGAAATCCAGTCTTTTGTCTATGAACATTTGGACAAAATCAAATATTGTAATGAAATCAACTGGTCCAAGAAGAAGTAAAAAAATTGAAAAATTGTTTTCGGGTGTTTTCTTGTATGTGAAATAATTCAGTCAGATGAATCTCTTCGCAACAATAAAGGTTTCAGCTCTTTAACTTCACTAAAATCAACAAATGGAAGAATTGAAGAAATATGGATGTTCAAACATAGGCAAAATGGTGAATGTTACATAGTGTGTAAAGTGGGCACTTAAACCAGCCAATGACAGGTCATAAGCCCTGTAAATACCTAGACATCCATATTCCCTTATTTAAGGTATTCTCCATCCCTGTTGTAATTTGTTAATCTCGATGACTCCCGAGGGGGTGAAATCCAGTCTTTTGTCTACGAACATTTGGACAAACTCAAATATTGTAATCTTTAAATCTTAAATGTTCAAATATGTCTAATGGAAGTATGGAAAAGTAGCATTTTGTTATCATTGTTGTTTACCCAGTTTAAATGTGCTAAACAAACTCTTTTATGCTCATATTTGTGAAGGTTAATATATTAACCAGTTGCTTTAAGGGTCATATTTCCAATACCGCCTTTAGAAATTTAGCTATTTTATTTATTATTATTATTATTATTTTTTACATTTTTTTTTTGCACAACGGGCCAGGAGGCCTAATTACAATGGTGAATTACATCACAGGGCACCCAGGCTTGAGAAAAATCACATTTTTAATTTTTGTGTTCTCACCGGGAATCGAACCCGGAACCTTCCTTGCGTGAGTCAAGCGTCTTGACCACTACACCACGGGGGCCGCCATTTAACTATATTATTTCAATACGCTATCCAGAACTGTCGCTGGTTAAGTTATAGTTCCAACCAGAAATCCATGTGTTTATGCCGTTGTCAAAACGATTGTAAATTTTTTTAATTACTGATATTTGTACTTGTATTTGTAATTTTTTATATTCTATAATAATATTTTGTAAGAATATCTGTGTATTTTTATTTAAAAAAAAAAAATTCTAACATGACTCTAAACAATCATTGGTCAATATATTGACAGATGAAAACTTTCGTTTTTCTGAAAGTGTAAAAAATATTTTTCTATCAAATTTATTTTATGTGGGCAATAGGTATTTTAAAATACAACATTTGAAATTCAAATTCTAATATAATTAATTTGCCCTATAACAGGTCAATAACCACTCAATGACAGGTCACAAGCCCTGTAAATGCCTAGACTTCCATATTTATATTCGCTTCTCAAAATGGTTTCTCTATCTGTTGCAACAAATTGAGTTCCAATTAGGACACTCACCCGCAGTGGAGATGGCGGACGTCATTCCGAGAGTCTTGGGTGTATTTTGATTGTCAGTCCTGCTGACGGTGGTGATGGTGGCCACATTGCTGTGGCTGTACTGCGAACCGGGCCACATGTTGGCGGATTTTGGATTCCCCGCGTTTAAAAGAAGCTCCGGAATGTTCTTGCGAAGAAACCGGCCACCTTGGTCTGCCCAATTCTATGGCTATCGTTATTCTGCTTGGCTGCTTTCACTGGAAAATATTATCAAGTTAGAAAAAAAGGCAAACACATAGCTTGTTTTCCTCTGAACCTTAATTCTGTAAAGAATGTTAATCGATTCTATTCGTTGATGATTTTCATACATAATTCTCGAATATGGGTTTCAGATAATGTGGAATCCCTATTTTGTTAAGGATATCAACCTTTTAATTTAATCAACATGTACTTGTCCTGGTTCATATATACGACAAAGCGGGAGGGCAATTAAATATAGACTAAAAGAACATTTAGCTTCACATAGATTAAATAACAATATATATCAAACTATGCATCACATTTAAATGAATTAAAACATAATTTTGACGAATGAAAAAACATAAAAATTTTACATGTAGGACACAAAGGTCAAAAGTTAGATAGAAATTTTAGAAATAAATAGGATAAAAAACAATAGCGATAGAATTTTAAAAATCACCCCTATTAGCCCTCTTAGTTGAACCCTGTACATTGCAATAAAACAATAAATGTTTTTCATAGAATAGAGTCCTTTACACCGCCAACACGTGTTTCAATAATTTGTCCTACTCTGTTCTATTGAAATATTGCGTGTTGTATTTTTTTCAACTTATTTTCAAAAGTACCTACACTTAAGATAATATTTAGTTTTATATAAATTATCCTTACACTGTATAATATTCACCAGTCTCAAGATGCCCATTAGAGGGTAAAAGCGCTAATTGGTCAAATAAATAAGTGGAAGTATTTTTAAATTAATGACTTATATGCAAATATAAGTTATTACATTATTACAATGGAATTCTATCAAGAATTGTCAATAAATAATTTAAATTTAAAAAAAGGATATCAATTTGTTGGAAAGAGTCCAAAGACGAGCTACAAAGTTGTCGCCGAGCCTAAAACGGCTTCCATATGTGGAGAAACTGGAAACTCTCGGTCTCACAACGCTGCGGAACCGCGAGAAAGGGGTGACCTGATAGAGACATACGAGATACTCAACAGCCACTATAGCTGCCCAAATTTGTTTCTTATGTTCGAGCTTAAACGAGATGTTCGTCTTCGAGGCCACAGTCTCGGGCTGGAGAAAACAAGATTCAATCTAATTCCACGGAAGCATTTCCTGAGCAAAAGGGTTGTCGATGGTTGGAATAAGCTGCCACAAGAGTTGATCTCAATGTGTAGTCTCAATGGTTTCAAAAATGGACTAAATTTGTTTCATTATAATAATAATTTAAAAAAATAGCCTTGTATGAGAAAAAAACGTTACATTTCAAAACCATTCCATATTCCACACATTGGGCACTCCATTTGTAACATGAAGATAAGGTTATAGGTCCTACAATTCAGATGCCAGCCCGGGAACAATGAAATATTGCAGTTTAAACAACCTTTGAAATCAATACTTCACATCCGACCACCCTAAAAGGTATCTAAACCAACAGTAAGCGAATGTGCCAACGAGGCGGACTTATCTCGATTACTTTATTCAGGACTTTTGAGAGCAGCTATCAAGTCAAAAATATTCATCCTGAGTTCTGGTTCTATTCCGCACACAGAACTGTGTTCTTCGTGAAGGTGGACACAAAAGTGATTGATTCTAGACCTTGTACACTATTTTTTAAAATTTATTTATATAACAATAATAGCGGTCATTTTCCTATGAATACATTTAGCAAAATGATTCCTAAATGTTAAGATTAGGATATAAAACCAATATTGATTATTGTCCTTAATGACTCGAGTAAATAGAATAGAATTATTCAAGAACAAAGTGTTCATGATAGGGATGATTTTCCTATAAACATATTTGCAAAATGATAGGAAATCTGAGAATATTTAAACATATAACTGATTCTAGTCCTTGATGATATGAAGTATATTATAATATATAGATTAAACATATTAAAAAGGGGGCGTTTTACTTTAAACTTGGTAAAATGTTCCTTAAAGGTCAAATTTTGGACACATAAAATACAACCATTTGGTATGTCCAAATGTTTGAAATTTACAGAGACAGAATGGTGAATGTTACAGTGTGTAAATTGGCCACGTAAACCAGCCAATGACAGGTCATAAGCCCTGAAAATGCCTATACTTCTATATTCCATTCTCAAAAATGTCTCTGTTGCAATTGATTTAGAACATAAAATAAATATTGATTCTAGAACCTTGGTACACGATAATTCCTTGAAATCAGAAAATGTATTATGAATCTAATAATATAATCTAATCTAATCACGATTTCACTTAAAGCACATTACTGGTGAACAGGGAACTGCATTGGCACAGCCAAAGAGTATTTTAGTTGCATGAAGGTAAGATGATCAGTCTTATGCTTCAGTTGCCGATATGGGGACTATGAAATATTCTAGTGTTTTCAAATAAATATCTCGTTTCAACGGTGTTGGGAATCGAACCCGAGACCTCTTGCGTGGTCGGCAAACGCGCTGACCATCACACCACAAGGGGGACAAGAACACAAACTTTTATATAGTTGCAACATATTTTAAGAAAACAATATAAAATAAGTGAAAAATCAAAAGATTAAACAAATCACTGCAATGAGGCAACTTATAAAGATAATATTTATATGTATGTTATAATTTGACCCAACCCTTGAAGGCCAAATTCAAAACAAATATTATATTAAAAAATAATCAAATACTTACCACAATTATTAAGCTGATTCTCGCTTGAAAAATAATCACAACTTTAACAAGATGTTCGCACCCCGAAGGTTTGCACAGGAATGTTTCGCCAGTACGCAACTTTCTCCTTTTATAGAAAAGGGCCAATTTCTCCGGAAAAACCCAAATTCCAAGCCCTTATATTGGTCGCCGACACTCGGGGCGGGCGCGCGTAGTGAATTTACACAAGTAAACAAACATTTTACGGATAATACAAGGCTAAATCGAACTTACAAGCTACTGAGGTGATTCGGCGAATCCGGAACACAAAACATTCAAGAACAAAGACGCTTCTCGCAAAAATAGCGTGCGCAGATACGAAAAATCAACAAGTTTGCATAGAACTTACATTAATATATGGATTAAACAAGAATACTTACACATAATTCCAACGATTCGCCGTTTATATTGTAAACTAAGTTAAAATCATGGTTGTGACTCTGAATCGCTGTGTCAAACAAAACCGTTTGAGCTATTTTATCTTCCAGCGGCTACGGCGGAAAACAGAAACACTCTCTCTCCTAGAAGAAACAATAATTTATCGATTCACTCAGGTATCGCGATATAAATATGCGATATAACAAAACAAAACACAAAGAACTATTTCTAAACAAGCACACCAGCGAATAACAGAACAGCCATGTTTGAATTGGTAATACCAACGCAGAAAACAATGAATCGTGACATATTTGTAAAAACGTGGAACGGGTAAAAAATGCAATATTGGACGGTTTTATGAAAAAGTCAAATAATTATGACATGTAAATACGTTAGCTGTATATAAATATTTTTATTTTTTAATGTTATTTAGGTGCATACGAATATTATTCAACAAAAACTACTCGTGCAGCGGTAGGAACTTTACATATATTGTTAGGTTTCCTATCGTTTTTTAACGAAATGGGAAATATATTTTGTAGCCATATACGAACACCTGGAAAATTTACTTTATCGATTTATCGCGCCGTGGAAATAAATAGAAATGTTTTTAAAATCTGCCGTGCAGTGGTTTACGCATTGTATTTTATAAGTAAAGAAATTATATCTAAAGAACATGCATTTTCCTACCAGATAATGCTGTGAATGTGTCGAATTTCATTTACGCAGCGTTACATGGATAAATATCGCGTTTTGTTTGTGACAACGGTGCATATTGTTACAAAAGGTAATCATTTTAATTATTTAATTGAAAATATTACAAAAATATAATGATTTCAAAATATCACACGATGCTATTATATTTTTATCGACGGGATTCAGAGAATATTGACTCATGCTAATTCATGGGAATGTCTGCAGTGCAAAAATGTCTGCTCGTAATTAAGTTGTAAATTGACCGGATTACGTTTTTGTTCAAAGAATTAAAATAAACAATAATGTTTTACGAATGTATTTAATAATGAACAAGGTTTTAATGACATGTCAGTCTATTAAAACATTCCATTACCTTAATTGGTAAAGGGCACCAAAAATAACTTGAAAATAAAAAACAGAATATTTTTTTTAAATGCATATTTCCCTCTCCCGTCTTTAGTCCCACAAGTTACTCTAAATGCGCCAAACTGAGAACACGATTTTGAAGATTTTGATATTCGCAATTTTGTCAATTTTTTAATATATTTTTTTTACAATATACATAAAAGGTAAAGCAGAGTATTAAAAAATAAAGGGTAATTACATAGCAATAATGAAATACGTATTAACTGTAAAAATAGTAGACAAAAAATCTCACGAAGGCATGGCCTGTTTGTAGGTATACAAGAAAGCTCCTATAATAAATAGACAGTTATAATATTTTTGTGTCATATAAGAGAAAAGAAAATATTCTCTAAAAGATTATAAGGTTTTTTTTATAATAATTAAAAAAGGAAATAAAGAATATAAAAAAAAACAAAAAATATTCCTTATTAAAAGGGCAACAAAATATATCATAGAAAAAAAGAGTTAATATCTTTAGTTTGAATCCAGGATAGTGCGTGTTTTTTAAAAGAAGAAAATTTTTTAAAGTTTGGGATCAATGAAACATTATCAGTAAAAAAATAATAAAAAAAAATTTGGCCTATAAAATATGCATGTCTCTGCTAGCCTCGTTTTACAATGTGATACTAATATTTTATTCTTTTGTTATCTACATACATTCTATAACAAAAAATATTTATTTATTAATATACACGGCACGCAGTGCCTTTTACTTTAAATAGATACATATTAAAAATAATATAAACACTTCAATATAATGTGAAAAACTTCAAACTTAAATGGAAAAGTATTATGTTACATAAATACTATATATAACACAGTATTGTATAAATAACATATTTAGATACAAAATGTATGGGATGTATGGGAGCGAAGTATGGACTTGGAAAAACAGGGATGAAAGTAAGCTGAATGCTGTCGAAATGCGATCTCTCAGGCGAATGTGTGGTAAAACTATGTACGATAGATGCACAAATGTTGAGATCCGTACATTATGTAAGGCTAAGACAAGCATTATCGACAAAATCAAGAAAGGAGCTCTGCGCTGGTTTGGACATGTAGAACGAATGGACAGCGAGAGAACGGCTAAGAATATTTACAATGCGAATGTTGATGGATGCAGAAATAGAGGAAGACCGAGAAAGACATGGCATGACCAAATCCAACAAATACTTAAAGATGGACATGTCAAAAGTCGGAATAATCGGCGCGCGTGCATGAGAAGATGTATGGATGTAGAGGAAGCGAGATCTGTATGCAAAGATAGAGTGTTGTGGCGTTCTATCCTCTCTGCCTACCCTTACGGAGAAACGGCGTGATGGTTTGTTTGTTTGTTTTGATACAAAAAAATAATAAAATATTTATTAATATTTATGTTTTGTTGATAAGTTTCCATTATGCCCTCCGTAAGCGTATATATATATATTTTTTAGTAGTGATCGACCGAAACCATACAATATTTTGAGTTTGTCCAAATGTTTGTAGACAAAATACTGGAGTTTACCCCTTAGGGAGTCATTAAGATTAACAAAGAACTACAGAGATACAAACCGTTTTATGGATGTCTAGGATTTTACAGGACTCTTCACAAAAATAATGTTTACACATATTTCCTACCGATTTTATTTCATGAATCTATATTTTCTATACTTGTGTACAGGTATTTTGTTTCATTATAATTGTTTTTCAATATTATTTTATACTTTGTCAAAGGCGTAAGCCGTCGAAATAAATAAATAAATAAATAAAGGTTTCTGCTCTTTAACTTCACTAAAACCAACATATGAAAGAATTGAAGAAATGTGTATGTTCATACATAGACAAAATGGCGAATGTTACACAGAGTGCAAGGTGGCCAATTAAACCGGTCAACGACAGGTCATAAGCTCTGTAAATGCCTAGACTTCCATATTCCCTTCTCAAAAATGTTTTCCCTCTCTGTTGAAATAAATTTAAATCTTTGATCATGTTTTCATATCTGTACTGCTGTCGGAGAGAAAAGAAAAGAGAATCTCACCCACGTGATGGAGGTTTCAGCTCTTTTCCTTCACAAAAGTCAACAGACGGTGGAGTTGAGGAAATGTGGATGTTCAAACATAGGCAGGATGGTGAATGTTACACAGTGCGTAAAGTGGCCACTGAAACCAGCCAACGACAGGTCATAAGCCCTGTAAATTATAAAAATAAAACGTTTATTTTATTGGTTGGTTGGAAGAAATTTCCATTTGGCAAGAAGTCCGCCAATGTATTATTAATTATGTTTAAAAATTGTTTTTTTTTTTTTTAAATAAAATTTATAGTTCAATTTAGTAATTATAGATATATAGATATAAATAGTAATTTAGTAATTTGGACAAACTCAAAATATTGAAGTTTAAAAATTGTTTTCTGGCCTAGTATGTGAAATAATTCCATGAAAATGGTGAATGTTACACAGTGTGTAAGGAAGCCACTTAAACCAGCTAAAGACAGGTCATAAGTTCGGTAAATGCCTAGATTTCCATATTTCCTTCTCTAAAATGTCCTCCGTTCCTGTTGTAATTTGTTAATCTTACTGACCCCCTAGCCGGTGAAGTCCAGTCTTTTGTCTACAGACGTTTGGACAAACTCAAAATATTGTAATAAAACCAACTGGTCCAAGAAGAAGTTTAAAAATGGGAAAATTGTTTTCAGGCGTTGCCTAGCATGTGAAACAATTCGATCAGATGAATCTCTTCACAACAATAAACGTTTCAAATTTTTAACTTCACTAAAATCAACAGATGGAAGAATTGAAGAAATGTGGATGTTCAATCATAGGCAAAATGGTGAAGGTTACACAGTGTGTAAATTGGTTAAAACAGTCAACGACAGGTTATAAGCCCTGTAAATTATAAAAATAAAACGTTTATTTTATTGGTTGGTTGGAAGAAATTGCCATTTGGCAAGACGCCCGCCAATGTATTATGTTCAAAAAATTAAATAAGATTTTTTGAAAATAAAATAATACAATATTTTGAGTTTGTCCAAAGGTTTGTATACAAAATACTGGATTTCACCCCCTAGGGAGTCTTTAAGATGAACGAATTACAACAGGGGTGGAAAACATTTTAGAGAAGGTAATATGGAAGTCTAGGCATTTACAGGACTATGACCTTTCGTTGGCTGCTCTGAGTGGCGTCTTTACACACTGTGCAACATTTACCGTTTTGCTAATGTTTGAACATCCATATTTCTTCAATTCTTCCATCCAATAGATCCGTAAATGCCTAGCCTTCCACATTCCTTCTCTAAAATGTTCTCCATTCCATTTGTAATTTGTTTAAAATAATAATAGTAATACATTTATATGGTACAATATATAATTCAGTAAACGGATTAATTAGTATCTTGATCATCTGTTACGTGAAGGCAAGGCGATCTGTCTTACGCTTCAGGTACCACCAGTCCGCGGGCAGTGAGATACTGCAGTGTTAAACCACGTTTCAAACTCAAATTTCACGTTGACCCTGCCAGGAAGCGAACCCAGGACCTAAATAATGGTAGACGAACGCGTCGACTACTGCACAACGAGATGGAATTATCTCCACTCTATTTTCTTGTTCGGGATTTTTACCTGAGAGCAGTTATCGAGTCGGAAACACGTCTAGGATTCTGGGTCCATTTCCAAACATCACGCCGTTTCCACGTAAGGGTAGGCAAAGAGGATAGAACGCCACATCAGTCTATCTTTGCATACAGATCTCGCATCCTCTACATTTATACATCTAATGCACGCGCGCCGATTATTCCTACTTTTGACATGTTTATCTTCAAGTATTTGTTGGATTTAGTAATGCCATGTCTTTCTCTGTCTTCCTCTATTTCTGCATCCATCAACATTCGCATTGTAAATATTCTCAGCCGTTCTTTCGCCGTCCATTAACTCTACGTGTCCAAACCAGCGCAGAGCTCCTTTCTTGATTTTGTCAATAATGCTTATCTCAGCCTTACATAATGTACGGATCTCGACATTCGTGTATTTATCGGGCGTAGTTTTACCACGCATTCGCCCGGGAGATCGCATTTCGACAGCATTCAGCCTGCTTTTATCCTGTTCTTCAAAGTCCATACTTCGCTCCCATACATCAGGGTCGTGACCGAGACTCCATCGTGAACTGCTGATTTTGCCTCTCGCGACAAACATTTATTTGCCAAGGTTGATTTAAGTGCACCGTTCACTCTGTTCCCGGCACTCACCCTCCTTTCAACATCTTTCTCAGTCATTCTATCCCTACTAAACATACTTTACAGATACACAAATACCTCTACTTGTTTTAGTATAACCTGATTCACAGTGATTTCACATTTAGTCATACTTTCATTTATTTTAAAAACCATCACATTGGATTTATCGACATTCATCAGAAAATCACTTCCCTTGCATACATCGTAGGCTTTTGTTACCAAGAGTTGCAGTTCCTCTTTGTTGTTAGCAAGAAGCACGGCATCATCAGCATACGAAAGACATACAATTAACAGTTAAATCACCCATTTTTGCTCCCATTCTTAAACCTTTCAGTTCTTCCATACAGTTATCGATATACACGTTGAACAGCCATGGTGACATCACACATCCCGTTTGACTCCTTTATTAATGTCAAACCACACACAACTGTATTCTTCATCCGCCTGGATACGAAACAAACACCAAAATTTCTTTAAAAGGCACCTAAAAATAATTTGCAAAAAAAACCTCTAAAATATTGTTTTGTGCATATTTTGTAAATAATTAAAAAATCTAGCTTTCAATGTTTTACTTTTATGTCTCTAGCACTTAGTTAAAAATAATCATTATTAACATATTACAACAGAGATGAAGAACATTTTAGAGAAGGTAATATAGAAGTCTAGGCATCTACAGGGATTATGACCTGTCAATGGCTGGTTTAAGTGGCCACTTTACACACTGTGTAACATTCACCATTCTGCCTATATTTGAACATCTATATTCCTTCAATTTTTTCATCTGTTGATGTTTGTGAAGTTAAAGAGCTGAAACCTTTATTTATGCGGACGAGATTCATCCAATTGAATTATTTCACCTACATACTAGGCAACGCCTGAAAATATTATTTTTTCAATTTCTATACTTCTTCATGGACCAGGTAATTTATCAACAATATTTTGAGTTTGTCCAAATTTTTGTAGACAAGAACTGGATTCAACTCCCCGGGGAGCTTTTTATATTAAAATATTACAACAGAGGTGAAGAACATTTAAGAGAAGGTAATACAGAAGTCTAGGCATCTACAGGGCTTATGACCTGTCATTGGCTGGTTTAAGTGGCCACCTTATACACTGTGTAATATTCACCATTCTGCCCACATTTGAACATCTATATTCCTTAAATTCTTTCATCTGTTGATGTTTGTGAAGCAAACTCAAAATATTGTTGATGAATCCACTAGGTCCATGAAGAAGAAGAGAAATTGAAAAAAAATATTAACTTCTATAAAATGTTCTTCATCTCTGTTGTAATATGTTAATATTTACAGCTTCCCAGGAAGTTGAATTCAGTCCTCGTCTAAAAAAATTGGATTAACTCAAAATATTGTTTATGATCATTGTTGATTGCTTTAATTAAAAAATACTATTTTAATGCCAAGATTATTTCAAACAAACAAACCATTACGCCGTTTTCCGTAGAAGAAGGCAGAGGATAGAACGCCATATCACTCCGTCTTTGCATACAGACCTCCCTTCCTTTACATTCATACCTACCTATCATGCACGCGCGCCGATTATTCCGTCTCGAGTATTTGTTTGGATTTGGTCATGCCGTGTCTTTCTCGGTCTTGTCAGGGCTTATGACCTCTCACTGGCTGGTTTAAGTGGCCACTTTACGCACTGTAACATTCACCATTCTGCCCATATTTGAGCATCTTTATTCCTTCAATTTTAATTCCTGTATTTGTGCGGGTGAGATTCATCTAGTTGAATTATTTCACCTACATACTAGGCAACGCCTGAATTTTTTTATTTTTTTTCAATTTCTATACTTCTTCATGGACCAGGTGGATTTATCAACAATATTTTAAGTTTGTCTAAATTTCTGTAGACAAGGACTGGATTCAACTCCCTGGGGAGCTGTTAATATTAAAATATTACAACTGAGATGAACAACATTTTAGAGAAGGTAATATGGATTCTAGGCATCTACCAGGCTTATGATCTGTCATTGGCTGGTTTAAGTGGCCACGTTACACACTGTGTAACATTCACCATTCTGCCCATATTTGAACATCTATATTCCTTCAATTCTTTCATCTGTTTATGTTCGCGAAGTTAAATATCTGAAACCTTTATTTATGTGGATGAGATTCATGTAATTGAATTATTTCACCTTCATATTATCATTTACTTTCCTCTACTGCATTAATCTCTGTTGTAATATGTTAATGTTAACAGCTCCCCCGAGAGTTGAATCCAGTCCTTGTCTGCAAAAATTTGGACAAACTCAAAAAATTGTTAATAAATCCACCTGGTCCAAGACGAAGTATAAAAATTAAAAAATATTTTCATTCGTTGCCCAGTATGTAGGTGAAATAATTCAATTATATGAATCTCGCATAAATAAAGGTTTCAGCTCTTTAACTTTGCGTATATCAACAGATTAAAAATTGAAGGAATAAAGATGTTCAAATATGGGCAAAATTGTGATGTTACACAGTGTGTAAAGTGACTAATTAAACCCGCCAGTGACAGGTCATAAGCCCTGTAGATGCCTAGATTTCTATATTACCATCTCTATAATGTTCTTCATCTCTGTTGTAATATGTTTGGTTTTAGTCAAAATATTATTTTATGATTTTTTTTGAAGAAACTTTGCCATACAATTTATTGCTCTAAATTTTACCGCGCATAAGAAAAAAATATATATCCAATTCCCGTAGGGCAGAACTTTTTAATTGTTTAAATATTTACAATACGAAATATCTGCTTCCCGGAAAGCTTATAGAAATACATTTAATGGAAATAATTTACCTTGGAAGTTTTTATTCGCTTCGAATATTGCACTCATAATAATTAACCCCGGTAATTCCTATTTAATATGTATAATTACCAGGCTCGGGTGCTAACCGAATTCTAAGAAAAAGCTTTAGTCAGATAAAACATTCCCGTAATAATTCAAGTCTACTTCAAAATAAGCTGCGGATAATTATTACAGCAATTAGCTTTTATTTGAACAATGTGTTTTGAATTTGCCCAGTAATTTTGTGAAATATAAGCAATTTTTTTTATTTGTAATGTACGAGTATTTACTACGACGTGGTACTGGAAAAAACCCATACTGTAAAACCTACATTGCACAGTGTATCGAAAGTTTTCAATATGAAAACTTATTTTTACGCACAAAAGAAAAATATATTAAATATTTAGATGTACTGTTCCTATGTTTAGTATCGATTTTAAGAGGTGTTGTTACGCACATACAGCTCGAAAAATAATTATATTTTAGTTTAATAAAATTTTTAAGTTATCTTTTTTAACAGAAATGCTTAATTTATTTATATACATATATGCATAAAAATTGATTTATTTATATTTTTTTCCACTGTATTAATAATAAAAATAATGTGACGTCACTGGGGTTACCCGTGCCGAAGACACTTAACAAATACTTTTTTAAAAATATTTTTACATTTGAGAATAAACACAGAAGACTAACTCAATAAACAGAGATAATTAACAGAATTTCAAACAGTTGACACTACGTATTTATGTTTACAATTAATTTTTGTACATCTATATTATTTATATTACAAAACGAACAATGAAAGAACGAAAACATAACATAAGCTATACACTAGTGGAGCAGTTAATTACTTCTACCTAGCTCCGCTATCCATTTTTTTATAGCCTTTTTAAACATTTTCATTATTTATTTACAAATTACAACAGAGACGCAGAACATTTTAGAGAAGGGAATATGGAAGTCTAGGCATTTACAGGGCTTATGACCTGTCGTTGACTGGATTAAGAGGCCACTTTACGCACTGTGTAACATTCACCATTTCGCCTATATTTAACCATCCATATTTCTTTTTTTGTGAAAATGGGAAACAAGTTGTGGTAGAGGAGCGTTCGAACCTTAGATCTCCCGGAGTGTACGTTAATACCACTGGACTGTTTTTATGCATTTGATAGTTTGTTTTCCAGCAACAGACTATTTATTTTTTTCACCACAACAGGCCAGGAGGCCCAATAACAGTGGTAAATTACATCACAGAACACCCAGGCTTGAGAAAAATCACACTTCATTTTTGTGTTCTCACCGGGAATCGAACCTGGAACATTCCGTGTGTGAGTCAAGCGTCTTGACCACTACACCACGGAGGCCGCCTTTCTTCAATTGTTCCATCTGTCGATTTAAATGAAGTTAAAGAGCTGAAACCTTTATTGTTGTGAAGAGATTAATTTGATCGAATTATTTCACATACTAGGCAACGCCTAAAAACGATTTGAAAATTTTTATACTTCTTGGACCAGTTGGTTTCATTACAATATTTTGAGTTTGTCCAAATGTTTGTAGACGAAATACTGTATTTCACAACTTAGGGAGTCAGTAATAAGATTAACAAATTACAAAAGGAACGGAGGACATTTTAGAGAAGGAAATGAGGAAATCTAGGCATTTACCGAACTTATGACCTGTCTTTAGCTGGTTTAAGTGGCTTCCTTACGCACTGTGTAACATTCACCATTTTCATTTAATTATTTCACATGCTAGGCCTGAAAACAATTTTTAAACTTCAATATTTTGAGTTTGTCCAAATGTTTGTATCCAAAATATTGGATTTCACCAAGAAGAAATGGAAGAATTGAAGAAATATGGATGATTAAATGTACGCAAAATTGTGAATGTTACGCAGTTTGTAATGTGGCCACTTAAACCAGCCAACTACAGGTCATAATCTCTGTAAATGCCTAGACTTCCATATTCCCTTCTCTAAAGTGTTCTCCATCTCTGTTGGAATTTTTAAATGTTAATGACACCCTAGGGGGTAAAATCTAGTCTTTTGTCTGCAAACATTTGGACAAGCTTTTTTCAAGAAAAAAGAATTTTCACTTACAAGTTTGTCAGTGATAATTCTTGATAGAAGTTCATTGTAATTTATTATATAAATAAAAGACGAGTGATACTTTAATCCACAAATTTGGAATATCCAGTGCCCGGTTTCATCGCTTTTGCGACATCTTCGAGACTGGTATCTTTACTAAGGAGTTCAATGTGTTTGTACAACACAGAGGTAAGGATAGATAATTCAAAGTTATATGAAAGTAAATTAAATGAAGTTATTTTTATCTTAAGGATCATTATCAATTTTTTTTTCGGGTTAACTAATGAGTTGATGATTGTATGTATGTGCTCTACTACATACACGCCACGTAGGCCAAACTGGTAGAGCCTTTAAAACACGCATAAAAGAGCACATACAATCATGGTCTAATAATAAAGATAATTCAAATTTTACCAATCATTTAATAGAAAATAAACATTCCTTTGAACTAAAAAATAATGCAAAAATAATTCAAATTGCACCTAAAGGCCATAAACTTGAC
The DNA here is from genome assembly GCF_059751315.1 of Micrasema longulum. Taxonomy (NCBI): domain Eukaryota; kingdom Metazoa; phylum Arthropoda; class Insecta; order Trichoptera; family Brachycentridae; genus Micrasema; species Micrasema longulum. The sequence goes on from NW_028277551.1 coordinate 266,766, forward strand.
AAATTAGAAATTCTCGAAATTAATAGATTAAAAGATAAACCCGTCGTAGAATAACTTAATGAACAGATAACACACGTGCATTCTCCATTACTTTACCCATTGTAATATATTTTTACTAATGACTTTTTACCCTTTGTTTTTCAGAAATCATAATTTACAAAAATTACACCCACAAAGGATGGGACTAAATATATAATAAAATACTTAAACTCATTAAAATAGCATTATATCAACTCATTAGTTAACAATTAAAAATTGATAATGATCCTTAAGATAAAAATAACTTCATTTTATTTTCTTTCATATAACTTTGAATTATCTATCCTTACCTCTGTGTTGTACAAACACATTGAATTCCTTAGTAAAGATACCAGTTTCGAAGATGTCGCGAAAGCGATGAAACCGGTCACTGGATATTCCAAATTTGTGGATTAAAGTATCACTCGTCTTTTATTTATATAATAAATTACAATGAACTTCCATCAAGAATTTTCACTTACAAACTTAAATGTATTTTTTTTTAGAGTCCAACTATTTTGAAATGGCGGATTTAATTTTTTTTTTTACAAAATACATAAGAGGTAAAACAGAGTATTAAAAAAATAAAGGATAGTTACATAGCAATGAAATACATATTAACAGTAAAAATAGTAAACAAAAATCGCACAAAGGCATGGCCATAATAAATAAATAAATAAAAATAGCAGTTTTGGAATATTTTCCATATTTACTCCGGTGAAATTCAAATATGTGATTGCGCAGCAGGATTATACGTCGCGAAACGTAAATAATTTGACATTTAATATTAGGTGCTCACTGATGTTCCACTGTGGTCGCGAATAAGATAAAAAAAACCATGGTGAGAAATTGTTAACACGTCGCTTATTAGCACGTCGATAGTTATTTGTGATTGAGCTCCTGCTGTTTTTAGCAGAACATGGAATTGACTTTACTGCACCCATAAAAACAATATCACATTTTTTCTAAATTGTGGGCTGCTTTCTGCATAACTACGTTTAATCGTAGTAATTTATTGCACATAAAAGCGTCATGTATGAATTGGTATTATTTAAATTATGTAATTGCGAGAACGCCATGAGTAAAAAATATAAAAACACGTAAACCTATTTTTTTTTAAATTTTGTATTAGGTAAAACAACATAACTTTAATAAATATTAAAAGTATAGAAAAGTAGTACTTAGGGGTTACAGTCTCGAAAATATTTTAGCACGAATTTTGAGTACATATTATTTGAGTAAGATAGATATATTTTTTTTATAAAAAGTGCTAAAATTAGAACACAAATGTTATTTAAATTATTTATTTCATCATTATTCCCTTTCACACCCAATTGTGCACAGGGTATTAAATTGGTACATCAGTCGAAGCGTATCTTGATCATTTTTTTGTTACATGAAGGTAAGATGATCAGGCTTTAGGTACTAGTCTAGGGACTATGAAATATTCTAGTGTGAAAACACTCTATTAAATAAATATTTCATATCAACCATATCGGGAATCGAACCCGAGACGTCTTGCATGGTAGGCAAACGCGCTGACTTTTCTACACCATGTATTATTAAATAACTTATCTCTATTGTGTTTCTTGATATGAATATTTTTATTACGTATTTTGTTTCCCGATGTGACTATATTTTTATTTATACTTTTACATTGTTTGTATTCTTTTTTTATACAGACTAATGTTCCCTCACTGGGGTGTCCCGTGCCGAGGGAAATATTTTACAATAAGTGAAACATGCCTTAAATTAGTTATTTAACATAGTAAACACAATAATAAAATAAAAACGTAATTATCTAATGAACCGGGTTATGGTCCCGTGGCTAGTGTCTCGGACTCACGGATGAAAGGTCCGTGGTTCGAATCCCACTCTACCTCAACTTGATGCCCATTTTCTAATAGTGAGTTATTTACAACTCGTTGAAAATGGCCCTCAAAATTAAATATTTGCGTAAATTATATGAACGCAAATATTTATTTACTTAATAAAAAATAAAATAATAAGCAATATAAACTAAAATAATCTTAAAAAGCATAAATTAATATGGACCTGTTGACCAAATTTCATAAACAGTACACAAATTTTTACTTATTTGGTTGTAATTGGCCTATGATTTTAGGTTATTTGTAAATATTGTATATTTTTGTTATAATGGCTGTTGGTTTATTCAAATAAATAAAAAAGGATAAATAAGGAATCCTGCTGGTTCGAGGATTACTGTGGCTTTGCATCATTTTGGAACAATTTAATAGTAATACATTCAAGTTTCCTCTCAAACATAACCATAACACACGCTTCACGTATAATGATGGTTTGGTAGTACCAAAAGTATGCAATAAGTATGGAAATAGAACTCTCAAATACTTAGTACCTAGCATTTTTAATTTATTGCCGAAAGAACTTAAATTTAACTCACATTGTAACAAAAGCAAAATAAGAGAGTGGCTACTCGATCAAGAGTTTATATATGAATAGTAGCTTAGGTGTAAATATTTAGTACCTAGCATGTTTAATTTATTGCCGAAAGAACTTAAATTTAACTAACATTGTAACAAGAGCAAAATAAGAGAGTGGCTACTCGATCAAGAGTTTATATATGAATAGTAGATTAGGTGTAAATATTTAGTACCTAGCATGTTTAAATTATTGCCGAAAGAACTTAAATTTAACAAACATTGTAACAAGAGCAAAATAAGAGAGTGGCTACTCGATCAAGAGTTTATATATGAATAGTAGCTTAGGTGTAAATATTTAGTACCTAGCATGTTTAATTTATTGTCGAAAGAACTTAAATTTAACTCACATTGTAACAAGAGCAAAATAAGAGAGTGGCAACTCGATCATATGAATAGTAGCTTACGTGTAAATATTTTTATTTTTCATACATTTTCTTGTATTTTAAAAATGAATTTATATTTTATATTTCCGGCTATATTAAATAAGTTATTAACATATAACAACAGAGATGAAGAACATTTAAGAGAAGGTAATGTAGAAGTCTAGGCATCTACAGGGCTTATGAACTGTCAATGGCTGGTTTAAGTGGCCACTTTACACACCGTGTAACATTCACCATTCTGCCTATATTCCTTCTATTCTTTCATCTGTTGATGTTTGTGAAGTTAAAAAGCTGAAACCTTTATTTATGCGGGTGAGATTCATCTAATTGAATTATTTCACCTACATACTAGGCAACGTCTGAAAATGTTATTTTTTCAATTTCTATACTTCTTCATGGACCAGGTAATTTATCAACAATATTTTGAGTTTGTCCAAATTTACAAGGACTGGATTCAACTCCCTGGGGTCCCTGAATCCAGTCCTTGTCTACAAAAATTTGGACAAACTCAAAATATTGTCGAATAAGTTAGTATAAATATAATCTCCACCAACAAGCTACAGAAAGTGGCTTGGTGGGATTTTAGTTTTAGTAAAAATATAACAATTGAAATTTAAAAAAAATTGTAAACATTTATAATTATATTATTTAAATAAAAAAAATATACAATAATGTAAACAAATCAAAAAGTGATATTTATGTTTTATAAAATAATGTTTTTCATAGAATTTTATTATTTATTTGCCCAGTCAAGAGGCAATGAAAAATAAACAGTACCCGCTATAAGTTGAGTTATATTAACATATAACAACAGAGATGAAGAACATTTAAGAGAAGGTAATATAGAAGTCTAGGCATCTACAGGGCTTATGACCTGTCAATGGCTGGTTTAAGTGGCCACTTTACACACTGTGTAACATTCACCATTCTGCCTATATTTGAACATCTATATTCCTTCAATTCTTTCATCTGTTGATGTTTGTGAAGTTAAAGAGCTGAAACCTTTATTAATGCGAGTGAGATTCATCTAATTGAATTATTTCACCTGCATACTATCTTATGTTCTTCATCTCTGTTGTAATATGTTAATATAAACGGCTCCCCGGGGAGTTGAATCCAGTTCTTGTCTACAAAAATTTGGACAAACTCAAAATATAGCCGAGTTATAATTTGAAATTGTTTGTATTATGCTTTTCTAATTACTTTAGTAATTAAACTTCGTGTTCGTGATTTACTTACAATTAATCTTTTGTATTTTTTAAAAAGCGTTTTTTTTTAGAAAAAAAGCCGCAAATGAGGGTATTGGTGCAAAATAATTCAGTTGCAAAATAATTCAAACTTTACAAGACTTTATTTTCTTCTTTATTAATTTAATTGAATTATTCCACGTCCGCTCCCTAGTTGGAGTGTATTGTGTCCACAAAGATCCTTCAAGCATCTCTGTCGGCTGTCAGCTCCTGTGCATCCTCTCAAGTCAGGTTCGCGTCCCGTAGTTCTGACGCGAACTGCCGACGAACAGTCGGCAGTGGACGTCCAGGACGTCGAGAATACGATGCCTTGTAAAGTAGGCAAGCGTGGTTAAAACTCTCAGGAGGCATCCGCAGCACATAGCCAAGCCAATTATATCACCTCCGCTTAATGAAAGCTGTGCTTTGCTGCGTCCGTTCTCTTATAACTTCATTCCTCACAAAGTCAAACCACCGCACACCCAAGATTCTTCCGAGACACCTATTCTCAAAACTCAGAATTTTGCTTTTTTAGGCCCTAGTGAAGGGGAGAGGGGAGGGGGGGGACACATGTTGTGTTTTACTTTAAAAAAAAAAATGTGTAGACTTTTGCCAGTAAATACGGTTGTTATTTCGAATTGTTTGAAGAGACTCAAGTAGATATTTTTTGAAACGTAATATTTGTTTCTGGCCAGAGTCGGAGCGCCGCTCCGCTCAGATATAAAGTGCCGGAGCGCCGCTCCGGCACTTTATATCTGAGCGGTTCTTGCTCCGTTCTTTGACACGTATTTCCTCGGTTTTTGCTCCGTTCTTTGACACGTATTTTCCATAATACAGAGGACCGATAGGTATCTCGGAGCCATTTCATGAATGGATTTGACTACTGTCCAGCAAAGCTGGTATTTTATTCTCTCCGGGCTTTTTAACCAGTGCAAATCTCGAAGATGTTGTGAGATGTGAGAATATATTTTTACTCCCGTAATAAGCCTAGCTGCTGCATTGAAGCCATGTTTTGTATTTAGGCGCGTATTAAATAAACGTTTTTCTTTTTGCAGGAGCATAGCAACATCTAACACCGGAGGAATTCAAATTCAAAGAAAGAATGGAACACATGGCAAATTATTTCAAATTCAAATTCAGAATCAAAATATTATTTTGTTTGTTGGTGCCAATCTTCATCCATCACGATTATTCTGTCACTGGTAAGTTTAAAAAAAAAAAATATATATTATTTAATTTTATAAAAAGTACATGTTTTTGTAAAATTCTAAACATATCTATCTACTTTAACACATCTAGTAAATGTTATCACTGTAACTCTCCAGAAAAAGAGACTAACTCATGTGCTTGGAGAGTGACTTACACTGTTTTAGTTTTTTATTTATAGTAGTTTATATAATTTTAAATACGAGTACATGAGAAAGAAAAATAAAAACATAGGATATATAAAGCAAAAACATAAAACAATAATACATTCATACAAATGAAACTTTAATGTTGTTTTTACATGTGTTCAAAAATTTTCTTTAGATTAATTTAAATTTATTTATTGATATATTATTTTTAATAGTTTTTAGTTCATTGGGAAGATTTTTATAATTTTTTACACCTTTGAAGACAAAGCTATTTTGACCATGGCTTGTGTGGAATTTAGGAATTTCAATATTATGTTGGTATCTGAGTAACTTATTCATCTCAAATTCTTTTAGTTGATTTATTTTTCTCTGTGGCTTGGATCTAGAAGGGCCAATGTTAGATTTAATATTTTTCTTTTACCAGTACCGGCTCTTACCGTCCAGTAAAAAAAAAATAGCTAATTATTAGTAGCATAAAAAATATTTTTAAATTTGTAATTTTGATTAAGGAAGTTCAGTGGTTTTTATTTTTTTTTTAATTTGTCAATAGACTATTAAACTAAGCCAAAACATTTTTTTAAAATTTTTTATATATGGTATTATCAGCGCGACGATTATTTGAAGTTTTGTATTTCGGAAATAACTCCGCGTGTGACGTCAGAGGTTTATTTCCGCTTATTCTCATTCAATTCTTCCCATTGGTCCAGAAACGACAAGCAGACCGGAAATCTTCCCTAGCTCTCAGATAGGTTGATTAATATGAATAAGTGACGTCATTCAAAGTAGTGCGTTTTTATTAAAATATTTTTTATTATTTTTTCCGTACATTTTCGAGAATCTTTGCCTTACAATTTAATGCTTTAATTTTTACCCCGCGCAAGAGAACATTTTTCGTATCCAATTTCCCGTAGGGCTGAAGTTCTTCATTCCTGCAAAAACGGTCGTTGCATTGGCCACGTCCCTAATACGTCACGATTCATGTTTATTTGTTCCTGCCAATGAAATTTGTGTAGAACTAGAATCTAGGGGTTCGTTTTATTAAAGTGACAGTTATGTCGGAATTTAATTCGACTTCAAAACTGACTTATTTCTTTCTCATATTATTAATAGGCTTTTAAGAAAAAAAGTGTCAACCTCAAAACGATTAAAATTTTCAATAAATCATAATTAAAAGAAAAATTGCTGGGTGGAACAAAATTTTTGACACTTTTAATGCGTACATAAACATATCGAGAGGTACTTAGACTCGTCGGTATAAAATGATGTACTTACATCAAAACTTGATGGTGGGGGTATTGGTAACATACCTTTGTAGTCGATCGGGAGACTTTTATATTATATTTTTATATTTTTTATATATTTTTTTTATTTTTGCACCACAACAGGCCAGGAAGCCCAATTACAGTGGTGAATTACATCACAGAACACCCAGGCTTGAGAAAAATCACATTTTAATTTTAGTGTTCTCACCGGGAATCGAACCCGGAACCTTCCGTGCGTGAGTCAAGCGTCTTGACCACTACACCACGGAGGCCGCCAATCTTATCTTCAACAGCCGCTTATCTTCAACTATGACGTCATACTGAAGCTATGTCATTTTAGAGCGTAGATATGTGTATTGTGGCGTACGCTTCCCCTTGATTCATATCGATGTACCTACCTAAAACTTAAAGGTGGGGGGGTCGGTAGTATATCTTTATAATCGCTAGAGGGAATTTATCTTCAACTATACCGTCAAGGTGAAGGTATGACGTCTTTATCTTCCCATGATAATCGAGGCCCTGATTCAGAATATTTCCGTTCACACTGATCTCACATTTAATTATATTTTCATCCCTTGCAAAAACCATCACTTTTGATTTATCAACATTCATAAGCAAATCGCTTTTCTTGCATACCTCGTAGACTTTTGTTACCAAGAATTGCGGGTCTTCTTTGCTGCTAGCAAGAAGCACGGCATCACAACTTAACTTATTTCAGTATTTAACGGGGTTGTGGTCCCGTGGCTAGTGTCTCGGACTCATAGACCAAAGGTCCGTGGTTCGAATCCCACTCTACCCCAACTTGATTCCATTTTCTAATAGTGAGTTATTTACAACTCGTTGAAAATGGCCCTCAAAATTAAATATTTGGGTAAATCATAAGAACGCAAATATTTCTTTTTCTAAAAAAAAAAAAAAACCTTTTAGCTGCTCAGCAGTTTTTCAAGAATTTAATCCGGAATGCTATAGTTTATATTAATTTTTATTGTAAAGAATACGTTGTTTTCCAAACATACTACGTTTTAAAAACATATAACGAATTCCAAGAAAAATATTTCGTTTCATTATTCAGGGGATTATGACGTCAGCAACAACCCTGTTAGACTTTTATTGCCCGGATTAACAACAACGATTTATTATCTTGTTTAGCAGTCTAAGGGTTAAAGTTGGAATTATCAAATTAGGGAAATTTTACAATATAATTAGTTATTACAATTGACGGTGACTAACCGCTTTTTAATTGGTTTTCAAAGACACGCACACTCGAAAATTACAAAGCAAAGGTATTCCCATAGTCCTTTAAATATAGCTTGATTAGAATGACAGTTGTCAGCAAAAGTGACGACATGTCTTTGTAGTTACGTCTAAGGAGTGATTTATACAGGGTGTTCTTAAAACCCTGTCACATCTGAAACCACGATGATCAGTATGACCAAGAAGACATATTGGCACATAAAACATTTTTTTTAGAACGAATAAAATTTACAAAAATAAGAAAAATAAAAAAAACAAATATTTTCTTATTTCTGCCACGGAGAAGCGAGGAGAGGGGAGACGGGAGTCTGATACATCGTCAACCACATGGCCATGCCCCCCTCGCTTCTCCCCTGCAGAAGTAAGCAACCATTTGTTTTTTTAAATCTTTTATTTTTAAAACCATTCTGCGTTCTAAATATGCTTATATGTCTTCTTGCCCCTACTGATCATCGTGGTATCGGATGTGACAGGATTTAAAGAACACCCTGTATAGACACACGAAAAATCATTAGCATCTAGCATGTTATTTTTTTTTTTTTAATACAATGCTTGACATATAAATCAACATAAATATCGGCAATATTTTGAGTTTGTCCAAATTTTTGTAGACAAGGACTGGATTCAACTCCCCGGAGAGCTATTAACATAAACATATTACGACAGAAATGAAGAACATTTTAATGAAGGCAATATAGAAATATGGGCAGAATGGTGAATTTTACACAGTGTGTAAAGTGGCCACTTATACCAGCCAATGACAGGTCATAAGTCCTGTAGATGCCTAGACTTCTATATTGCCTTCTTTAAAATGGTCTTCATCTCTGTTGTAATATGTCGACATAAATATATAAAATCTGCTTTAAAACTAAAAAAAAACAAAAATAAACTTTAAATCATTTTGCAAAAACGTTAGAGATGGGACAAATTGATCAATGTAAATTGATCGAATAAAAAAATAATTCTTTTGATGTTGTTCATGAAAAAAATATAAATGTCTTATTTTTTTGTGAATAATTGTCTTGAACACACTATAATAGGCTTGTTTTTGCGTTTTTATATCAATTTTCGGAAACAGAGTTTCATGTTTGCATGAAAAAACTGATAAAGTCGATTTAATCAGTGATCATTAATTTCCCATCACTAATGACATTAGTTTGGCAGCTGTCATTTTAATCAAGCTATATTTTAAGGCCTATAAGTGCTTTTTAATTGTTTTCAATGACACACACACTCGAAAATTACAAAGCCAAGATATTCCTAGAATATATATTTTCAAAAGCCATAAAGATATTGAATTTGTACTAATTTTATTCATTTTTCTATTTCCTCTTTAAAAATATTAGTTTTAAAAGAATATTATTTTTCAACAATGTTTTGAGTTTGTCAAAATTCTTGTAGACAAGGACTGGAATTAGCCCCCTAGGGAGCTGTTAATATTAACCTATAACAACCGAGATGAAGATATTTTCAGACGGAATATAAAAGTCTAGGCATCCACGGGACTTATGCCCTGTCTTTTGCTGGTTTTTAAATTGTTTTTTTTACAATATACATAAGAGGTAAAACAGAGTATTAAAATAATAAAGGATAATTACATAGCAATGAAATACATATTGACAGTAAAAAGAGTAAACAAAAATCCCACAAAGGCATGGTCTGTTTGTGGATATACAAGAAATGTTTATGAATTTTTGCTCCTATAGTAAATAGAGTCGGCCTCGTCGTGTAATGGTCAGAGCGTTAGCCTGCCACGCAAGAGGTCTCGGGTTCGATTCCCGACGTGGTTGATATGAAATATTTATTTAAAAAGGGTGTTTTCACACTAGAATATTTCATAGCCCCTGGACTGGTACCTGAAGCGTAAGATTTATCATCTTACCTTCATGTAACAAATAAATTATCAAGATACGCTGCGATTGGTGTACCAATGCAGTGCCCTATGCACCATTAGGTGCGGAAAGGGAATGATGATGATGATAAATAGACAGTTATAGTATTTTTGTGTTACATAAGAAAGAGAAAAGAAAATATTCTGCAAAAGATTGTAAGGTATTTTCTTTTTTTTATTGCAATTAAAAAGGGAAATTAAAATATAAAAATATGTAAAAATATTCCTTATTATGAAAGAGCAACAAAAGTGGCCACTTTACATTCGGTGTTACATTTACCATTCTGCCTGTATTTGAACATCTATATTCCTTCGATTCTTCCATCTGTTGGTGTTTCTCTTTAACTTCACAAACGAAACGTGTCTGTTGACTGTTGACTAAAACTGGGTTTTTCTCCTTGTGGAGTTTATCAAAAATGATTAATGTATATGCCTATTTGTAAGTCCGTGTCCAGGCAGATGAAGAATACAGTTCTGTGTGTGAAATAGAACCCTGTTCAAGCGTTTTCGACTCGATGGTTACTCTCGGGTAAAAATCCTGAAAAACGAAATCGAGTCGGGATAAGTCGGCCTCGGCGCATAGCGGTTGACGCGTTCAACTACCATTTTTGAGGTCCCAGGTTCAACTCTTGGCAGGGTGGGTGTGATTTTTTTTAATGGTGGTTTAACACTGCAATAATTCACTGTCCCTCGACTGGTGCCTTGAGCATAAGACTGATCACCTTATCTTCCATAAAAGATACATAACAAACATTGAAAGGATTGACAATGTTTAACGAAAAAAAAAAAAAAAAACGCTTTGCACTTACAGCTGTTTTGCAAAAGAAAATGAATTTTTAACCATAAAAATAGACACACTATATCTAAATTATGCTATTTATATAAATTATCAAATAATAAAGTAGACTCTTTACACCTACCTCCAAAATTAATCTTTCGCGTGACAAAAAATAAGTATTTATTCCATCTGCCAGTCTGTAGCACTAACTATGCACAACACTCTTTCCTCTATCGCTCTTGCTCAAACTATAATGCTTTTTTTTCATCTACTGATATATTTAACATGCCCCTTAATTTATTTAAAAATAAATTAAGACTCATTATTTCTGGCTGCGATACGCTCCCACTTGCCATTAATGATGCTCACGCTTACACGCACCTGAACACTTACTCCCACACAAATACACACACGCTCACCTTTACACTTACTCTCATACAAATACACACAAACACACCCTTTTGCTGTACCACAATTTAATATGTATGATTTTTATTTAGAAACTTCGCTGGTCTGTCTTTAAATCATATATTTTCTATGTTATTATATCATTGTCGATTGTTTGTTTCTGTCAAATAAATTTATTAAATTAATAAATTGTTTGTATTCTTTTTTTTATACAGAATAATGTTCCCTCACTGGGGTGTCCCGTGCCGAGGGAAACATTTTACGAAATGTGAAATATGCCTTAAATTAGTTTTTTAACAAAGTTAGCATAATAATATTGGCTTGATCCACTCATCGATCTGTGCGCAACCCACCTCCACTATCCATTTCTTAATAGCAATTTTATATTGTGAGTACTTACTTATTGTCCTTATGGATAATGGAAGTAGATTGCACACTTTAACCGAGTAGTAGGCCATGTGTTATGTGTTCATGAAATGTCAGAGTGCTTACAAATCTAACGCATTTATTTAACTATATATAATATAACTTCTTTTACTTATTTGTGCATGTAGTGTTCACATACAACTGATAAACAATATCTAAATATAACAAATTGTTAACAAATTACAACAGGGATGGAGAATACCTTAAATAAGGGAATATGGAAGTCTAGGCGTTTACAGGGCTTATGACCTGTCATTGGCTGGTTTAAGTGGCCACTTTACACACTGTGTACATTCATCATTCTGCCCATGTTTGAACATCCACATTTCCTCAACTCTTCCATCTGTTGACTTTTGTGAAGTAAAAGAGCTGAAACCTTTATCATGTGGGTGAGATTCATCCGGCTGAACCAAATCACCTACTAGGCAACGCCTGAAAACAATTTTCCAATTTTTATGCTTCTTCTTTAACCAGGTAGTAATTCAACTATGTTTGAGTATGTCCAAATGCTTGCAGACTGGCTGGATTTCCTCCCTAGGGAGTTGTTCATGTTCAACCAATTCAAAAATTTTCCTTCAATTCCAAGAGATTTTTATTTTGCAGATAACATTTTATGATTAACTTTGTCGGAAGCTTTTGAGAAGTCAGTATATATTGAATCAACTTGTGCATAAGATTCAAAGGCTCAACATATATTGTCTTCATATAGTAAAAGATTGGTTGTAGTTGATCGTCCTGACATAAATCCATGTCAATGGATATAATGCTTGAAATTTACAATGATTTTATCCAATACCATACTCTCAAATAGTTTGGGAATGGCAGATAATATACAAATGGGTCTGTAATTTAATACACAACACTTGCCACCAGATTTAAATAAAGGTGTTGAGTGGCTTATTTTCCACAGTTCAGGGAATTTGGAATTTCCAGCCTGAAGAGAAATATTAAATAATGTTTATATTTGTTTAAGTTGTCTTTGTGTTGAGGATCAAAAATTTTTTTTATCCACTTTTGCCATCAACTATTTTTCTTTACTGTCAATTTGTCTTTTCAGGAGCGAGCACGAACAAACCCCTCCCTCAGTCGGAGATTCCCGTCACCCACCCTGAGCAAGTAAAGCGCTCTGGCGCTGTCGGCGCCAGGAAAAGTGCCGCGGCCGTCCTCAGGCCAAAAGTGAAGAAGTCCCACATACTCAGGTCCAATCCGGAGAACGTTTACCCCCCCGAAGACATCACCTCCCGCAGTGAAGACTACTTCGCGTCTTACGACTCCGACTACTCCCTGCAGCAAGCCAGGAGCAACTTCAGCTCTTTGATCTATGACAATGACGAGGAGAACGCGGCAATCTTCCCCAATCCAGAAATGATGGTCTTCGAATCCGACAAGAATGGTATTTATTCTAATTTTTATTCTTAGAGGTGGGGGTCTTTATTCTTAGGTGCTCAATTCTCCTGGAGGTCCCCTTAATTCTCCCAAAGGTCCCCGCAGTTCTCCCGGAGGCCCTCTCAGTTCTCCTGGAGGTCCTCTCAATTCGCCTGGATGTCCTCTAAATGTCGGAGGTCCCCTTAATTCAGGTGGAAGTCCTCTGAATTCTCCAGGAGGTCCTCTTAATTCTCCAGGAGGTCCTCTTACATCACCTGCAGGTCCTCTAAATTCAACTGGAGGTCTTCTAAATTCAACTGGAGGTCCTCTAAATTCAACTGGAGGTCCTCTAAATTCAACTGGAGGTCCTCTAAATTCAACTGGAGGTCCTCTAAATTCAACTGGAGGTCCTCTAAATTCAACTGGAGGTCCTCTAAATTCAACTGGAGGTCCTCTAAATTCAACAGGAGGTCCTCTCAATTCGCCTGGAGGACCTCTTAATTCAAGCTCCTGACGTCACTGCGACCTGTGAAGGTCTATTGTGACGGGACCTTAGCACGTAATATAATATGGCAAGACGTGCTGTAATCTAGCTCCTATATATCCTAACCACTTTTTAGCATAAACACTTTACAAATTTACTATTATGCTTAATGTTTTTTATTTTTTTTTTTTATTAACAAATTTCATAAAAGGTACATGTTTTTAAAAAATTCTATACATATCTACTTTTACACATCTAGTAAATGTTATCACTGTAACTCTCCAAAAATAGAGACTAACTCTTGTTCTTGGAGAGTGACTTACACTGTTGTAGTTGTTTATTTATAAGAGTTTATATAATTTTAAATATACGAGTATATGAGAAAAAAAACCACAGAATATTGAAAGAAAAAAACATAAAATAATAACACATCCATACTAATTAACATTAAATGCAGTACGTTATTTTTGGTACGTGTACTTGTACACACACAAATCTGGATTTTCTCCCAAGGGGGAGTAGGTATATATTTTTATTTATATCCCCACAGAATGGGGAATGTTGTAGTACTTAAAGTGGCCACTTAACCCAGCCAATGACAGGTCATAAGCCCTGTAAACGCTCGAATATCCATAATCCTGAATTTGAAAAAATTCTACCTCATCTCTGTAGGGATTTAAATAAAAATTAAATGCAGTGTTTACACGTGTTCAAAAAAAATTCTTTAGATTCCATTATACAAATTTACAAATTTTTCTTTATATATTCTGGGTTTTTTTTTTCTCATATACTCATATATTCAAAATTATATAAACGCTTATAAATAAACAACTACAATAGTTTGGTATTGTATCCAAAATAAATCAAGTTTAAGAGAAGGTAATATAGAAGTCTAGGCATCTACAGGGCTTATGACCTGTCAATGGCTGGTTTAAGTGGCCACTTTACACACTGTGTAACATTCACCATTCTGCCTATATTTGAACATCAATATTCCTTCAATTCTTTCATCTGTTGATGTTTGTGAAGTTAAAGAGCTGAAACCTTTATTTATGCGGATGAGATTCATCCAATTGAATTATTTCACCTACATACTAGGCAACGCCTGAAAATATTATTTTTTTAATTTCTATACTTCTTCATGGACCAGGTAATTTATCAACAACATTTTGAGTTTGTCCAAATTTTTGTAGACAAGAACTGGATTCAACTCCCTGGGGAGCTGTTTATATTAACATATTACAACAGAGATGAAGAACATTTAAGAGAAGGTAATATAGAAGTCTAGGCATCTACAGGGCTTATGACCTGTCAATGGCTGGTTTAAGTGGCCACTTTACACACTGTGTAACATTCACCATTCTGCCTATATTTGAACATCAATATTCCTTCAATTCTTTCATCTGTTGATGTTTGTGAAGTTGAAGTGAAGTGAAAATGTTCTTCATCTCTGTTGTAATATGTTAATATAAACGGCTCCCCAGGGAGTTGAATCCAGTTCTTGTCTGCAAAAATTTGGACAAACTCAAAATATCAAAACAAGTTTATTGGATTATAATTCTACTTTATTTTTTATAAAATATACAAAGGGTATATTGTGACGCGTTTCGTCTTGTTAGGGCATTTTCAAACAAACAAGTTTGTATATTTTATTAAAAATAAAGTAGAATTATAATCCAATAAACTTGTTTTATTTTGGATACATTACCAAATTAAATATGGAATTCTACCAATTGTCCGCATACACAATAAATAAACTACAATAGCGTAAGTCACTCTCCAAGCACGAGTTAGTCTCTTTTTTTGGAAAGTTACAGTGATAATATTTACTAGATGTGTAAAAATAGATATGTATGGAATTTAAAAAAAACATGTACCTTTTATAAAATTTATTAATTAAAAAATAAAAAAATAAATGGAAACTTCACTGGTCCATTAGAATTAAGTCTAATTTTGTTTACTAAACAACTATGTGATTGTACTGTAAAAATAAATCAATCTTCAAAATTGATTCTACTCCTTCAGCCATCTATTTCACTGTAATTAAATAAGCAAACGATATTTCCAGACGATATAACTCAGTCCTCTTCTCCCGACATCCTGCCAGAGGTGGACCTCCCGAGCAACTGGTTGTCAGACAGCGACTTGCGTGAACGCGACCGCATCGACAGCGTCGAGTATGTATCGCAGATTCCAAATATTACTCATTTATAGCATTTCTCTTCCTTTACACTAATTATATATTTTGCTGTCTAGATTTTTAGATATAGATAGATAGCAATTTTTTTTTTGTATATTTATCATCATATCATATTATTAACAGAAAAGTATTCATTTACACAAAGTTGCTTTGACTGTCTAACTAGGGTTATTTACTCTGTTCTAAGACAGTCAAAATATAAAAACAATACTCAATACAAATGATTAAAAGCAATATTTTTAGAAAAAGGAAGTAAACATGTTAAAAATAGTGAAAAATGTATGAATAAAATAAAATCAAAAACATACCAAAAAAACATGGTAAAAATACAGTTAAAAACGTTGTAAAAATTAGTTAAATATAACTAAAAACATAGTAAAATGTAGTTGATAACATAGTAAAATACAGTAAAAAACATAGTAAAATACAGTAAAAAAACACAGTAAAAAACAGTAAAATATAGTTTAAAAAACATACTAAAAAATAGTAAAAAACAAACCTAAAAATTTAATAAAAAACCATAGTAAAATACAGTAAAAAATATGGTAAAAAACATAGTAAAATACAGTATAAAACATTGTAAAAATTATTGAAATACAACAAAAAACAAAGTAAAATACAGTAAAAAAACATAGTAAAAAACAGTAAAATATAGTAAAAAACATACTAAAAAATAGTAGAAAAATTTCAAAAAATTTAATGAAAAACGATATTAAAATACAGTAAAAAATATGGTAAAAAACACAATAAAATACATTAAAAAGCAAATTAAAAATACGTGGTAAAAATACAGTAAAAAAACATTGTAAAAGTTAGTGAAATACAACAAAAAACATAGTAAAATCAGTAAAAAATGTTATTAAATATTTGTGTATAACCACTTACGGACTTTTCTATGTCTACCAGTTTCGAGACGTACCTTTTTCTTCGTCAGGACACCAATTAAACCAACATGCAAAACCCACTATACACCTTCACCATAGTTGTTGCACAAAAATATAAAACCACCACGACATTCATTTTAATAAGCACATGCACTGATTAGATTATGAATGTTGTTTGAGAAATAGTTGGAAAAAGGTAGAGGGGATGGAGGAAGGGGGGTGAGCTTAATAGGTTTATGGTGAAGGTGTATAGTGGGTTTTGCATGTTGGTTTGATTGGTGTCCTGATGAAGAGAAAGGGTACGTCTCAAAACCGGTAGACATAGAAAAGTCGGTAAGTGGTTATATGCAAATATTTAATAGCATTTAGTAAAATGTTTGACCACCAAGTTAATGCTTTAAATATTAATAGTAATTATTTTTTTACTCTTCTCTAAGGTACGTTTACTACGGCTCTCGCGGTGGGTCTACCAGTTCAGGACGATGGAATTCACCGGTAGTAGGCGGGGCTGGAGTAAGCGCTCTCATACTCCTGGCCACGGCCTACACGCTCCTCAAGAGAAAGGGCTTCAGAGCCAGCAAGATGTTCCCCGTGGAAATGAACATGATCTGCTCGCTGCTCGTCACGAATGTGACTCTACTAGTAGGCGTACAGGTGAGCGTACTTAATTAACTTCTTCTTTCTGTGCCATATCAGGTCTCCCCGATGTTTGCGATCACTCTAGAGTAGGAATTCCAGTCCTGCGCCAACTAGAACAACCTCAACCCCGCACACTTCGCCTTCCGACTCCACGCTTTCCCTCGATCTTCCCCATCATGATTAGCTGTAGAAGCGCATATTTGCTTCCGCGCATGATATGGCCCAGATATTCGAGTTTTCTCCGTCTTATTGTGGACAGTAGTTCTTTTTCGGCACTGGCTTGTCTCAGCACCTCCACATTGGTCATTAAATATGTCCACGGGATTCTCAGCACTCTCCGGTTAAGCTACATTTCAAAAGCCTCTAATTGGTTCATGGAGTTTACCTTGAGAGTCCATGTTTTAAACCCATTGGGGTGGCGATTATAATTTTGCGTATTATTTGACTGAATCGTTGATCTGTGTAAAATTTTGCGGGGAAATAAAAGATGCGTTGCGCAGAGATGGAAATGCGCAAAAGAACAGTATGCGGCCAAACAAACTTTAGCAGACATAAATCCTACCTTTAGGAAGACAGAAAAGGGAATCAGGGACGGGAATCCGGATGTTATCTCCAAGTCCTGGCTTCTGTGTAGTTTTTTCTTTTTTTGTGAACATGGCACTTTCACTATAGTTATTTGCAAAATATAAAGATGAATCAGATCAGGCGGTCAGATGATGTAAAAATGTTCAGATGTGGGCAGATGATTATAGGACGAGCAGATAAAATTATGAACATGCGGTAGTTGACAGAGATTATCAAAAAGAAGAAAAAATGTGATTGTTAATTTTGGTTGCTATGGATATGGAAAATTGTTCCCAAAGCAACCGTAGCTATCTATGGCCATAGAGACGAGGAGAATAACAAACATTGTAAGTTGGGAGATCACAGGATGGGTAGGATAGGTGGACCTTCATCCACTGGCGGTCCATCCAGCCACAAACCATTCAATCCCATCAACCACTCGCGCAACCACCCGTAGAGCAGTATTGACCACACATAGCACTTGACCGTCCTCTGTCTCAGTTTTAAACTAAGACTTTCACTGCAGGGAAATGATTTCATGCCATTGAATGTTGATCTCGCTATCTCCATTCTGCTTCCTATCTGGGTCCAGATCAGAAGTGATTTGACTGCCGACGTATTTGAAGTTAGTCACTCTCTCGATTGTTTGACCATTCAGTCGCACTACAGCATTATTGTGAGGGTTTCGGCTAAATAAATAAATACATTTCACTTTTTATATTCAGCTTGACAATCCGGCTACGACATGCATATACAGAATTTTAAATTACCCCTGACAATATATAAATTTGCAAATCGTTATATTTCTGTGATTTTCAGGACACTGCCGTCCAGACGAGATGTGAAGTGATCGCTCTGCTTCTGCATTACATGCACCTCGTGTGTGCGTCGTGGATCACGGTCTACTGCTACGTCATATCCGACAACGTGACCAAAGGTTGCGTGCCAAACTTGCGATACAACTACCTGTTCGCGTATGGAGTTCCGGCCGTTCTCGTACTGGTAAGAGACTTGTTGATATATTTATCCTGGGTACAACGAAAACATCGTAAGTTGGTACGAAATGTGCATTTGGAGGATCTGTATACATTTTTGAAAGGGCTAGCGCCTTTCGAAAACGGCAGACCTGGAGATTTCGGAAAAATTTATATTTTTAATTGATAAAGGATACATTTTTAAAGGAATAATTTATTTGCCAAAAGAAACTTGCGCAAATAAAATATCAAAAGTATTTTTATTCTCTTAGACAGTCAGGCAGCTCTAAAAGCACTGAGCTCGATTGAGATTAAATCTAAATTAACCTTAGAATCCCTACAAACAAATCATGAAATATAATGTATAATTTTATTTATTTAATTTTACAATACGCCCAAGGGGCATTTACAAAAATTATACAGGTAAGTACAAACACAGTAAGTAATAATTTTAAAAATAAACAACACTATAAATTGTCGGCCTCGTGGTGTAATGGTCAGCGCGTTAGCCTGCCATGCAAGAGGTCTCGGGTTCGATTCCGAACATGGTTGATATGAAGTATTCATTTAAAGAGGGTGTTCTCACACTAGAATATTTCATAGTCCCTGGACTGGTAACTGAAGCGTAAGACTGATCACCTTACCTTCATGTAACAAAAATGATCAAGAAACGCTGCGATTGGTGTACCAATGCAGTTACCTATGCACCATTAGGTGCGGAAAGGGAATGATGATGATGATAAAAATAAAAAGTGAAACTTCGCATAGTAAAAAAGAAAAGAAAAAATGGAAACAAGAAAATCGTAGAATTGAAAAGCAAATTGGAAATAACTTGATATTAATGAGCAAAAAAAAATTATACTAATAAATTAAACAAATAATAAAAATTAGTTTACAGTAAGTATATATAAGATAATAATATAATATATGGTACAAAAAAATATTTGAGAAAAAATTTCATGAAAAATAAAGTTTAATTACGACTTTAATTATTAGTTTTAAACAATGCATTTAAGAACGTTTTAAAATTAATAATCTTTGTATTAAAAATGTTTATATCACAAGTAAATTTGTTGGCTAAGGAATGTAAACCTAATTTCTTAAAAGTATATAATTTATTTATTTTATTTTATTTTTGCACCACAACAGGCCAGGAGGCCCAATTACAGTGGTGAATTACATCACAAAACACCCAGGCTTGAGAAAAATCACCTTAAATTTTTGTGTTCTCACCGGGAATCGAACTCGGAACCTTGTCTTGACCATTACACCATGGAGGCCGCCAATGTTAATAATATGTAATAATGTTAGCTTATATTCTTAGAGGGGGGGGTCAGTGCTATGCAAGCTCTTGACGTCACTGAGACCTGTGAAGATCTATTGTGACGGGTCACCGTGAATATTTCTCGCCCTCCGAGCCCAGGTCTATAAAGAGCCAGGCTACTGTGTGGAAGGCGAGAGTTTAAATTTTGTCAAATCTCCCCCTCCAAGCCCAGATCGGTAAAGGATCGGGCTTTTAGGTAGGGGGCGAGCTCTTTAACATCCTCAGGTTTAACCAGCGGCCCCCCGAGGATGAGGCTGTTTATTTTACTAATGATTATTTTTTTATTTACTAATGAATGTTTTGTCAGTTCTTCTACGCCATATCCATGGAGAGCTACGAGACGAAGGACTACTGCTGGATGTCCCTGGAGAAGGGCATGCTGCTGGGGCTCATGGCGCCCGGCACGGCGCTCATCGTCGCCAACACGCTCATCGCCATGGTCGGCCTCAAGGCCGTCAGCCGCAAGAGGCGCGAGGGCGTGGCGTCGTCGCTGCGCGCCAGGATCGGACTGGGGAAGGCCGCTCAGACGCAGGGTGAGCATTGATTCCGGCTAATGAATTGTTGTGGCAACCGGCAACAGAGTTTGGGTTTCCGAGGTAGCCATGTTTTCAACATTTATCAGGTTCGAATTATAATGAGGAATTTCTGTGGTTTTTTCAATTATTATATGTATTTGTTAATAGATTATCAAACAAAGTTTTCTGATTTTGAAATTACTCCATCTGTGATGTCACTTCGGTGAGTTCTGCTGATTGGTGGGATGGCTTCCCGTAAACCGAAATCAATCACAAGACTATCAATATCACTACCTGTTAGTATTATTTATTGTCATAATATTCATAGAATTTAACAAAGCTCATCATCATCATCAGTGGCGCTACAGCCCGTTGTGGGTCCTGGCTTCCTCCAGAACCTGTCTCCATTCCTCCCTGCACCCTGCGGCTCTTCTCCAGCTCGTCAGGTCAATTGCTCTAATGTCACTTTCCGCAATATCCAGCCATCTTAATTTCGGTCTGCCTCTGCTTCGTCTGCCTTCCGGAGTGGTATTATGAATCTTTTTTGGGATAACTATTGTAATCTTTTTATTTTGATGAATTGTTCTTATTATACTTATCTTATTTCCCGTAGTGCTGAAATTCCTCATTGTACGAGGTTTAACTTTTAAATGTCAGAAACAGGAATAAACTGTTTGTCATTTCTAAGAACTTATCCGATGGTGTCAAACAATGTCAACTTGTGTCCTAATAAATGTTAATGAATATATTTATCATCTATTTTAGGGAATGCCAGCAAATACACAAGCTCCAACTCCCTGGCAAGCGTGGACTCCCGCCGGGAGGGGACGGCCGACAATAAGTCTCGCACCTTCGAGGACCAGGCTACTGCGGAGGGAAGCTCTTGGATGAGGAGCTGCTCAGCGGGACAGGTAAATTATGCACTCAAACATACACGATAATTGAATCCCTTTTTAACAATAAGCAAACAAATTACCACCCTGTTTCTCCGCAGGGTTAGGCAGAGAGGTTAGAATGAAGCATCACTTTGTATTTGCATACATACCTCGCTTACTCTACATTCATTCTGACTTTTGATATGTCTTAAAGCTGATATGCTTAAATCTATTTTAACGAAAGCTAGTTGTTGGCGCACTTTAACTTTTCCAAAACAAATCTAGTCCATTTTTGAATCTGTGGGGTTCATAGAACCCAATACATACGTTTAATGCAACTCTTGCAGTATTGCACGTTAAACCGGGGGCATTGTTCTGCAGTACATTCACATCGTCTCTACCATGAAGAAATGAACTATAAAAGAATGTGGTCTATAAAGAGACCACAGGACGCAACGCCAGTCAGTCAGCCCAACAAGTTCAATTCACTTCAGTCCAGGTCGACGAAATCACACAGTTCCAGCGTGTAGTTCAAGCGCAGTCTCTTCAACCCATCATCGCCGCTACGCTCGCGCTACACAACCAAGTGCTGTATCTTATTCGCCATGTAATAAATACGCATCAAACAGCAATCTTGTGTCTTCTCTGTCAATCTCTAACTGGGGTAGGAACTCCAACCAATCCTCAACAACCTATTTTTACAAACCCATTGAGACGACACATTGAAATCAGCTCGTGTGGCTGCTTATTCCATCCATCAACAACCCCATTGCTCAGGAAATGCTTCCGTGGATTTAGATTGAATCTCATTTTCTCCAGTCTGAGACTGTGGCTTCGAAGACGAGCATCTTGTTTAAGCTCGAACATGGGACCCAAATTTGGGCAGCTATAGTGGCTGTTGAGTATCTCGTATGTCTCTATCAGGTCAACCCTTTCTCGCCGTTCCTGCAGCGTTGTGACTTTTTGTTGTTACCGACTTTTCTATGACAGGACACTAATTACTAACATGCAAATCCTACTATACACCTTCGCCATGTTTCCACATGTAACAACCTTTTTTGATAAAAAGGAATGCAATATTATTGTATATAAATATTTAGTCACCTAATGCCAGATATAAAAGACTTTATTATCATATTATTGCACAAGTGTCAAAAATATATAAAACACGAAAAATTAGCTGTAAAACATTTTATTAATATGAAATAGAGAAACTTCTAAGTGTGAGAGAAAAATGTGTGTTTTAAAATGCGCATTTTAAATGTTAATTTATCACAATCAAAGGGATCCATAGGGGGAAAGTTCAAATTATACTCACGAGCTAAACGTATAAGAGGAGAGTTCTGGGCATAGTTCGTACGAACTGCTGGCATATGAAATAGAGAGCTCGACGTGTGGTGGTTGCGGTATTTGGGGGCATTTTATGATAACTCCAACATAAGAGCCGGGCTATCGAGGCGTCCACTAAGCATGTCATGAAGGACCTTCATATCTAATAGTAGACCATACACGCGTTTGTGTAATATTCATGTAAAAAGTGAATTGAACAGGAATGTTGCGTCTCATAAAATGAAATAATACTGACCAAAATGGACACCAAGTCGTTGGAACAATAGGCATAGCCCCCCAGTCTACACACGTGCGTTTCCAGAAATTCTCCCGCAGCCAGTGGGCCACATGGTGACGGTATCTACCTGCTGTCTACAAAAGATTCTCTTCGGACATCTATCTCCCTTTGTTAACCATGGAGTTGATACAGTGCTTTATTTATTTAGTTTTTTATCGCTTACTTCTTGGCATGAACACTTGACAAACTTACTACTATGCTCTATTTTTTGTAAATTTATTGATATCATTCTAACTTTGCTGGAATTCCACTCGTCCATGCGCTTTGTAGCTGCACGATGATTGGTTATCTAGCTTTCATAAATCAACTTTAAAATACCTAAATTTTGTAAATGGGGTCTAAAAGAATTCCAATCGTCTATGCGCTTAGTAGCTGCAAGACGTGTTGTTATCTTACTCTTTTTTATTATTCATATTATTATTATTTTTTTTAGTATCATTAAAACACTAAATTTATTTGTCGATTTTTAAAATGTGTAAATGGGGGCTAAATTTCTAACTGTCTATGCGCTCTGTAGCTGCAAGACGTTCTGTTATCTAGCTCCTATCTGTTATAATTTTTGATTGATCTTAACACTTTGAGTACCGGCCGAATACACATAGAATTTACCCTGTGCCCGGCCCATTTTTGTGAAATTTGATGCTTTGTGAAAGGTTTCTTAAAAGTGTCATAATTATGAAAATTCTGAGTTAAATCAATTGAAACTTCTCATATTTATTTGAGACAATTTAATTAGTCATTTTTGTATAATAGTTTTGCCAACATTAGCCTTTATGGAGAGCCACATTGCAATGTTCGCACATATACAGGGTCTCACTCCTTTTTTTGTGCTTTGTATCCCGGAGCCATGTAAACACTTGGTTGTAACCACGCGTTGTGTGCTGGTCCCGTGTTTTCACGCAGTTTACAGCAGCAAAAAAGGAACTAATAAAAGTCACTAGATGCCAATAAAATGCACGTTTTTAGACAGCTGGTAAACTACGTGAAAACACGGGACCGGGACACAACGCGTGGTTATATAATCACATGTTTACACGGCTCCGGGATACAAAGTGTTAATTGAAAACGAGGAACTAGAATCCCAACCGTCCATGCGCTCTGTGGCTGCAAGACGTACTCGGATATTTATTAATTGTACAGCGCCCTTGAGGTGATTTTCACAAAAATGGCGATATATAAATTATCCAACTATATATATATAGACGGCGATCTTCTAAACTAAGCAAGTGGTGCGTTTTGTAGGAAGGCATTTACAGTAAAACCTCGTTTTTATGTTCCTCAATTTTGCGTTTTCCCGCTTTTTACACTGAAATGTTCAGGACCTTTATTTCTTCATACATCCTCATACAAATATTCCCCCCAATTAACGTTTTTTACATTTTTCATCACCCCGGTTTTACGCTTAAAAAATTTCGGAATTCATTTGATGTGTCAAAAAAGCCAAAATTATGTCGTAATAATACCGCGGTCCGCGCGCCACCGCGTGTATCACGCGAATGAAGAATATAAACAGGTAAACAACTAATAAAGGATAAATTATTGTTTTAACCTAAATTCAAAGCAGGTGCAGTGTAATTGACCTTTTTGTTTAAGTGTCTTCCTTTAGGGTTAGTCTTAGTTTTCATTGGAATAAAAACGTCATATTGACTTGTACAAATCATGATACGCAGTTGACAAACGTTTAGAAACAATAAAATTTTAATATCATTAAATTGCGATGTTTAAAACATAACAATAGAAAAATTTAAAGTTATAAAAAGATAGTTTAAAAAGTGGTTATAAAAGTGGGAACAATTTTGCCGCGATCTATATGACAGTTTTTTTAGTGATGCCATTGCAATGGTGACTAGCGGGTTGTAAATCCGCTTCTATATTCTGCTAGGTCCTCCAAGAAAGCTCCAGTGAAGATATAAAGGCGAAATGGCAGAGTAGAGTTAAAGGAGAGTATTTACTCGATAAAAAATCTTATGTCTAAATGGATTTATATTAAAATGATGTTTTCACAGATCCTCGAGACTTTGGAGCATCGCGAGCCTTCTCTGTACCGGAACGACAGCCTGAAGATGGACCTCTCCACCCTGTCCATGGACAACCTCTCGTGGAAGTCTGCGGAGCCCGAGGGCATCGGGGACATGCGGAAGTGCCTGAACTCGGCGCTGCTGCTGCAGCCGCTGTTCTGCGTGTTCTGGTTCATGGGGGTCGTGGCGCTGGAGAACGCCAACCAGCCCTTGCCTCCCTTTGTCTTTGCCTTCCTGTGGTGCAGCATGGTAAGATATTCAGATTGGGAATATTAAGGCGTGCACTCGCAAAATATGCAATGCTGGAACACTTTTAGGTGGATCAAATGCTAAACAAGAACATGTTTTTTTTGGCCAAATTCAGTTTAATTATCAACATACATTCCTTTAAAGTCGATACGGAGAGTCCAATGATTTTATAACTTTTTCATTCTATCCAAAAAGCAGCTCTTCGGAAGCTCTCCAAAAAAGGCCTCAGTTTCAGCTATGAGTTGGGGGCCAGGTCTGACAAATACGGAGGCAGAGAAACCTCAGATTTTTCCATTAAAAAAAAACACGAAGGTCGGTTGCTTCTCACCGCTGTGACTTGTAAATGCGTAAACAAAAATGGCTGAAATTTTGACATGCGTCTAATGAAGAATGAAGCTTTTTATGATTGGTTCACATTACTGCATACAAACGCCATCTCTTGGGATTGGAGTCGAGGTTAGGTCAGCCAGGAGTAACTTACTTAAAAAAGTCATTTTTGCTCTTTTTACAGGACGACGATAAATTACCTTATTTTATTTCTAGATCAACACATCAATAAAGGTTTTAGCTCATTGACAAACATTTTAACATACTCTACATATTATTGTCGATCAAACCAACTGGTCCAAGAAGAAGTGTAAAAATTACAAAATGATCAGATGAATCTCACCCGCATCAAACTGTGTAAATGTGGCCACTTAAACCAACTAAAGACAGGTCATCAGCCTTCCAAATTCCTAGACTACCATATTCCACCTCTAAAATGTTCTCCATCTCTGTTATGAGACTATGACGGGTAACTTTTGATGAAAAGCTAACCTTTACCCACCATAAAATGACAATTGCTAATAATTCTATGCAGATGCTGGGCTTCATTGTCCAGAATACAACAAATTTTAGTAGCATCAATTCACTAAAATCTTTGTATTGTGCTCTGGCCCAATCACAACCGGAATATAAATCGTCAGTCCAGAGCCCTTTGTACAACTGCGACTCTTTTAACCTCGAAGAGTTCAGCGGAAGTTTTAAACTACATACAGTTCAAAAAGGGTAAACCTATAAACGAAATTTGCCACCAAACTTTGATGTCCGAGTTGAGGTTGCCATTGCTCTCCACCAGAAGGACAATTGCTGACCTCACTCTAATGCGCAAAGTGATATGCACCATAATAGATTGCCCAAAATTACCGTCCCTGGTAAACTTTCGTGTACCCACGAGGACCACCGGACTCCGACACATGTTCCAGTGGGAGTACAACAGGACAAGCTTCACCCACCATTCTCCCCTCCCCTAGTGGGCATCCACAGATCAGCTAATAATTTAGCTGAGCCACACCACTCCTGCTGCTATCTAATTAGCTATCCTATCCATCGAATGGCCGTCGATGGATAGGATAGCTGATTAATTAATGTGAATTGCAGTCCAAGCGGTTTCCCTGTCTTTTCCATGACTCGGTTTTGGCATTTTCTAGCGTTCTTGTAATCTTGTTTTGCTTTTAAATACTCAGGAAGTGTTATTGTCTCTCTTCTTATTCTTCCTGAGTTCCGGAGCTTGTGTTTACATTTTATCGCAATTTTTTTAAGCTTGTCAAGTTCGACGCTCCGTCATGGGCAGGGTTTCCTTTTATAAAGTTTTCTAATTGGTATGCTTGCCTTGCACGATTCACTTAATATGTCCATCAAATTGGCAATTTTTGTTTCCAAGTCAAGCGTGTTTTTACATTCGGAAAATGATTCCTTTGTTATTTTTCGATTCCTATGTTGGCATTTTATGTCTTTAGAAAATTTCTCCCAAATAGCTTTTTTGGTATTGTAAATGGCGGTTTTTGAATCCGTAGGATTCCATGTTCTAGCAGAAATTTCGAGAGAAATAGGATTGTGGTCACTGAGTTGATTAAAGTTGGGTTCCACCTTCCATTTATCAACACTGTCTAATAAGCTAGTGGAACAGAATGTCAAGTCAATAACGCTCTTTAAGTGACGGTTTCCACGGTAGTTATTGAAAGTAGGCTGATTGCCATTATTTAAGGTATGCAGATTTAGTTCCGAGAAAAAATCTGTAACTTCCTACCCTCTTCGATCTGTTCTCGTACAACCCCACCAAACGTTTTTAGCGTTGAGGTCTCCTCCAATAAGAATATCGTTAGTCTTGAGATGTCTCAGCTTATCGAGGATTGGAGAGATGTCAGAGTATGGTTCAATATATATGACAGATATGGTGATGGCAATAAAAGGTATCAATGATAGCAGGACACCAAATGCCGAACACTCTCCAAGTGGATCGGAAGATCTGTTGATGAATTACAACGGTCCGCCTTCTCCTGACGAGTTTTCTGTGGTTTCCTCGTCACTGGAGCAAATGCGGAGAAGCTTTTGAAACAGGTCACAGCCGTAACATCTAACCGATCCTTACATAAAATAACTAAATAAAGTTTTTCATTGAAGTAAATTTAATATATATATATTTTTTTTTTAAATAAACAAATAAATAACTATCGCTCTGAAGTAAATATAAACCTTGTACATTACAAGCAAGGTAAAAGAATAATGCAACTAACATATAAAAAAAAAATATCCATGGAATGGCCATCCCCTCAATTTCTAACTTTATTTCCTTTTTCTTTTTTTTTTTAGAATGAATTATGTGTTGAGTGTAATAGTTATGATTTTATTTTTGTTATCTTTATATATATATGATTCTTCTGTACGTGTGATGTCACTGAACTCCTCCTAAACGGCTTTACCGATTTACGTGCGGTTTTCAGCGAAATGTAGATCTTTGCGCTGCGCGTGTTCGTAGATATAAATAATTTCAATTGAATCTGTTTAAAAAAAGTTAGAAGTTACGGTCGACGAGAATGCATATACTAAAAAATGGAAGGATGTTGTTTTTTTTGTGTTTAAAAAAGTTTGTTTTTGAATGTTTACAAACAACATTAGCTTTTTATAGATCCCAATCAGATTCTTTCCTTACATTCCTAATAATTTCTTCCCATTTATTTTTTTATGGATTTTTGGTAATACTTAAATAATATTAACTGACATATAATACATTTAAAAAAATTACATTTATGAATAAAGTGTACCCCCGTTGGTGAGAAGAGCCGAGTTTGACATTTGCAAAAATAATTAAACATTTGAATATTAATAATTTTGAGTTTTGGAATTCATTCATAAACCAGTACCTAGGTATCTATTTATCAATGAAAAGTATTTTTTTAAGCTAAAAGCAGGCAAGCCAACGTTCGGGCAGAACAACGTCTGTCGGGTTCGCTAGTTTTCTATAATACTTTATGTACTTTTAACTTTGTATTGTAAGAGTTCTTTGGGCGTTTATTAAATAAATAAATGAATATGCTATTCTTCTTCTTCTTCAGCCTTATTCTCTCCACTGCTGGATGGCGGCCTCTTCCAAACGTTTCCATCTCTTCCTATCACC
Source organism: Micrasema longulum (assembly GCF_059751315.1). Taxonomy (NCBI): domain Eukaryota; kingdom Metazoa; phylum Arthropoda; class Insecta; order Trichoptera; family Brachycentridae; genus Micrasema; species Micrasema longulum. The sequence continues at coordinate 295,386 of NW_028277551.1, forward strand.
CGCTTTCATCATCCACGTTTTACCGGCAATGGAGGCAATGTCGTCAACCCATCTTTTCTGTGGCCTTCCAACACTTCTTTTGTTTGCCCACGGTCTCAACTTTATTATTCTGGGTGTCCACCTGCCATCATTTTTCCTCGCCAAGTGTCCTGCCCACTGCCATTTCAATTTCGCTGCACGATCCATGATATCCACGACTGTGGTTCGGCGCCTTATTTCTTAATTTCTTACTCTGACTCTTAGACATACACCGAGCATCTTTCTTTCCATGGATCATTGCGTGCATTTAATTTCTGGCTACTTTTTTGTGTTATAGAATATGTTGGTCTTGATAAATGAGATTTTATTCTTTCCAGCATTCGTTTATATACTTCCGCCTGACCCGGGTGATGCCGTACATTCCCTTCGAGGCCGACACCGCGTGGTCCGGAGCCACCGACAACCCCAGCAGTATAGCCGACAGCACCCAGCAGCCGAGCAAGTCCACCGACACCATACCGCTGCTCGTCACCAAGGTCGAATCCCCGCCGTCCATCAGCACAATCAGCCACTAAACAAAATGGACGGCGATTGGATACAAAATGGCGCCCGACTGGGGGACAAACCGATTATAATTTTAATATCGTGTTATTAAAATTTAATCAGTATAATATTATTGTTCGTGCGCGCGGATGGTGCATGGGGCACAGAATTCGCACGCCGATTGCTTCGTAATCAGATGGTTTATAGGACAAAATAGACAGATATAAAATGGCGCCCAACTGGGACGGAACCGATTCAAATTTTAATATAATGTTATTAAAATTTAATCTGTCTAATATTATTGTTCCTACGCGTATCAGATGGTGCATGAGGCACTGTATTTGTACACTGATTGCTGCGCGCCTCGAAGACAACGTGATCGATTTCCATGTCGAGGGAAATTTTAAAATTTCACAATGAAATAAATAGATGATGAGATAAAATATTACAATGAAAATATAACATTGTATTTGTAGATATCGCGTCAAATGGTGCAAAGGGCACTCACTGAATTTGTACGCTAATCGATGCGTATCTCAAAGGCAAGTTGGTCAGTTTAGACCCTGAGGGAAATTGCTTTGAAAGTACATTATGGTTCGTGTTTACTTTGTCAGAAATCAAACTCATGATTTACGTGTGTGGTGGCTATAGGCGATCACCGTGTAAATGATTAGATGATTTAAATGAGATTAAGGCCCATTTTGCTACGCTGTAATTAAATGAAACTTGTAGCAAAAATCCTACCGAAGTCATTACTTATTCGATCAAATTTGAACTCTAATATTTGAATATTTAGACAAAGTATTCCGTGTATAATATGTTAGGTCTATAACTTAAAAACTGGAATTTTTTTAGGAAATTTGTACAATTCTGCTATTCAAAGTATTGCCCATCGGACATTATAACCTACTTACCGGTTTACCTCTTCGTTCTAATTCTCAAGGTACTCTCTTGATACCCATCCACAATTCCTCTCTCTTCTCTAACTCATATAGTGTCCATGCGGCTGCACTGTGGAATCATCTCTCATCCACCATTAAAGATATTACTACATTATCTCTGTTTAAATTGCATCTAAAGAAGCATCTCCTTTCTCTTCCTTAATCTCTCCTCCTTTCCTCTTTCCTCTTTCTTCCCTTTTCCCATTGAGTAATAGTTTTGATTTAAGGTAACTTATAAACAAATGCGTTTATTTCTATTTTCACATATAAGCTTTTTAATCTTTATTTTCTATTGAATATGTTCTGTAACTTGAATTATAAAAATAAAATTATTATTTTATTGGTTGGTTGGAAGAAATTGCCATTTGGCAATAAGCTCGCCAATCAATGTGCAAATAACATTATGTACAAAAGTTAAATATTAAATAACATTACTACAACTTGCTGGCAATTTGTGGACGCCATCCAAAAAAACTGGTCTTTTGAATCAAAGAACGAATCGAGCCAATTTTTGATGTCTTTGACTCTCAAAAATTATTCATTACTCAAAAAAACTTCCCGCCAATTTAGTTTTTTTTCCCAATTTTCCATGATTTAAAAAAATATGATCCGCACAAGCAAATCAAACATTGTTGACTGATTTTGACAGCTTATAAATAGAGCTTCAAAATGACACGCATGTCAATGATTTGCTACGCGCATACACAAGTTTTGACATCTAGTGTCATATTCCGGTTTTTAAGTTATAGACCCCATACTGAATACTCATTTTTTTATAGCGCCAGATCTAAAGAGGTGCGGTTATCTAGCGGTCACGATGTGCCGTGATGGACGTCCTAACGGCGACCAGAGTTGTCGACTTAAAGAGAGCGGTGCCGATATCTAGCGGTCGTGATATGCTGTGATGCGGTGGGCGTAACAATACGACCGTTCTAACGGTGACTAGAGATGTCAATTTAAAAGAGCAGTACCAATATCTAGCGGTCGACATCACCTTATTTTATTGATTGATCAACTAATTTTATTAACTTACAGTGGAATTCGGTTATAACGATATATGTAATGAGGAAACATCATAGTCCATAAAATACAGCTTGATTAGAACGATAGCTGTCAAACTAATGTCATTATTTATTTTTATTTGTTTATTTAATCCAATATGAAATACAAATACATAGTTTAAAAAAATGTTTTTACAATAGGTACGGTACATTCAATATATTTTTATTTATGGATGTAGGTAGCTACTCCACTGGCCAGGCTGTTCCAGGGTGTCAGTGTATTATTTATTTATACATGGTTCCCAGCACTACATACGACAAAAACGAATAGAAATGTGCCTACTGCCGGCTGCGACACAGTACAAATTACTAGTACATAAACATAATTATTCTTTCCTACAAAACTAGAAATGTGCCTACTGCTGACTGTGACACGGTACAAATGACATAAACACATACATTTCTCTATAAAACACACAGTTTTCCCTGAAGATGGCTCCTGCAATGGTAGCCGAAACGTCGGATCAAATCCAACATACACAGTATCACCCAAAAAAGATACATAATATTAATTGTGTATACATTATTTTTTCGTTACAGTCGAACATGATTTTTACGAGGAAGACAAGACCGGCTAAATTTGCTTGTTATAAGCATTATTATTACTACTGGAGAAAGGTTTTTTAAAATCCAATCGCCATTGCATATTGTCACTATTATCATATATAAACTTAGAATCAGTCATGAATTTTTAAATTATGATTTTTTACTAAAAACATTAAATTTGTTAAAACTTAAAAACGCAAAAAACAATATTTTCAAAGCTCGAGTCCATAAATGGATCGCTAAAAAGACTAGACAAGAAGCCGAGGAATATGTTTCATATATAAGAATATAATTTTAGTTTCTTGAAAATCCTTTTTCGTTTTATTGGTTAGGTATGTTTTAATTTTTTCATTTCTTTTGAATTTTTACACAATTGATGTGAAATTATGTACAATTACAGTAGGGCCAATTGAATAGGTCACATTTGACATTTGTCGGTTTTAGCTTCATAGTGAGGTAAACTGCTTAAAAACATCGATTAAAGTGTATGAATCGATTCGGACTTCAAACATAATATATGTCAATTGAATTCAGTTGCTATGAAAAAGTACTTATAGGTACTGTAATTTTATTTTCAAAATCATAAGTCAAATCCCTGTCCCATTATTATTTTCTATCTTAAATTTAAGGAACAAAATAAGATATGTACATAATTTAACAAAACGATCAACATTCGATTTTTCTGGGTAACATCCCTAGTGTTTAAAAAGAAAAAGGGTTCACTGATGCAACATTGTAACGACAGAACAGAAAAAGTTTATTATGTTTAGAATGGTTTATTAGTGAAAGTAAATCATAAAATTACCTTCTTTTGTCAGTATTACAATAAATATGTAATCGTAACTGAAAAAAGTTAAGCAATTGTGCAGTTCTAAATTCGAAAAAAAACCAATATTTTACTACCGCCTTTACAAGGTTATGTTGTTGAATTTTGATGAAGTGTCAAATGTGACCTATTCAATTGGCCCTACTGTATTTGTACATAATTTCACATCAATTATGTAAAAATTCAAAAGAAATGAAAAAATTAAAACATACCTATCCAATAAAACGAAAAAGGATTTTCAAGAAACTAAAATTATATTCTTATATATGAAACATATTCCTCAGCTTCCTGTCTAGTCTTTTTAGCGATCCATTTATATGGACTCGAGCTTTGAAAATATTGTTTTTGCGTTTTTAAGTTTTAACAAATTTAATGTTTTTACTAAAAAATTGTAATTTAAAAATTCATGACTGATTCTAAGTTTATATATGATAATAGTAACAATATGCAATGGTGATTGGATTTAAAAAAACCTTTCTCCAGTAGTAATAATAATGCTTATAACAAGCAAATTTAGTCAGTCTTGTCTTCCTCGTAAAAATGATGTTCGACTGTAACGAAAAAATAATGTATACACAATTCATATTATGTATCTTTTTTGGGTGATACCGTGTATGTTGGATTTGATCCGACGTTTCGGCTACCATTGCAGGAGCCATCTTCAGGGAAAACTGTTGAATTTAATTTAAGCCCGTCGTCTTTGTTTATATTATTTGGAT